>NW_021633234.1:0-60473 GCF_004799145.2 Neltuma alba | reverse complement strand
AAACAAAATACTTATCCAATATTATTTTATTGAAAATCATATTCTTTATGTATTAATGAAAAAAGGGGGTTTTGAGTAATTAATCATTGCTGCTAAAGCATTCCCACTAGAAAAGGCATATTTTCATGTATTTATATATTTTTTCCCCAACTTGTGCCAGCCAATTCAATTAAGATAACCTATAATTAATTCCTCATTAGCAATGGAATTATTATAATCTAAAAAAATGCCGTCTAACTAATACATTATATACACATGAGAAGGGTGATGAAAAGTGAAAACTAGATTGGTGATAACCCAATTGAACTAAAAATTGAAAGGTCAGTTGGTAATTGAGAAATCAAATCATAATTAAAATATGGAAAAAATTTACCCATAATCTTTAAAAGAGCAATTTTAAAGAAAAAGTATAATCATAAATAAACAAAAATTCATATATAAATCACATATAATTTAGCAAAATTTTTTTAATTAAAGTATAAATCCAAAGGACCATTATTTTTTTATTTGTTTCTTTTGAACTCAAAACCATCACCTTAGGCTCAATACGAGGGGAAAAACAATGTAAAATACAATTACTTATTCAAAACTTTTGGTATGACCGATAAATCCAAGTTAAGTTTTAATTTGATACATGGCATTAAAGATTTCATAAGCCCTGTTTGTTTCTGTTTTTTATTTTTTCAAAAAGATTTATAAAATCATTTTTAAAACACAGTTTTGAAAACAAAAAAATCTATTTAGATAATTGCTCTGAAAAATTATATTTGAAAATAGCACATTGAGATTGGAGGGTGAAACTTCAATGAAAACTCATATTCTCAAGTGAAGAAAACGCTGCTAGTGAAAAAAAAAAAAAGAGTTTCTCAATTTTTTTGAATAAAAAATAAGAAAACAATTAAAAAATTGTTTTCGTTTTTAATTTAAAAAAAAATTTGTATTTTTATTTTAAAAACATTTAACTGAAAAAAAATTATTAAACAAGTTTTTTTATTTTTAAAAACAAAAAATTGTTTTAAAAACAAAAACGAGGCCATAGTTTTTATTTGTCGTTTTCCAAATTTAGATCACTAATTTATTGACGGGGAGCTGTAAAGCATGCTGCCTCGTTTTATTCTCTGCTTTCCTTTTCAATATCAGCAAGGGGCACGCGCATATCCTAATGATAAATATAATACTTTTTCTAAAGGTCATTGTAATATTAATATGAACAAAAATTAAAAAATAGAAGAAAAATTACCATCGTTTTTTTGTTAAAAAAAATTTAATCCATGCTGTTTACTATTTTAGAATGGGATCTCTCTGTTTTTTTTTTCCTTTTTTAAATTTTATCATTAAATTAGGTTTTCTTTTGAACAAATGCCAGGTTGAAATCGATTTAAAAAGAACGGGGTCACACCAAGTCTTCCATAAAAGTGACATGAAACCTTTTCACTCAAGAATACGGAAGGTTACCATGGGAAGCAATTTTTTTAAGACAAGAATACCCCTGTGACTCTTCCAAATTTATCGATTAATGCCATAGGGGTAGTTACGCCTTTTCCCATTTTTGGCTTTCTTCTTACCTTTTCCATTCGGTCATACCAAACAAGCTCCACTAATCATTCTCCGTTTCTTTTTTCATACCAAGTTTACTTATCATGATGTGATATAGAAAATGCAATTTTATTTTATTTTCTCTTGTTTCATTTTTTAAGTTACAAAAAGAGGACGTCATATAAAAAGATAATTGCTCCCCTTAGTCCTAAACGCAAGATCTAATTGGGCTGTATGCTTTGATTTTAAATAGAAGACCGTAATTCGTTTTGTCTATAAAATTTATAAAGTTTTTTCAAGTTATTTCTATTGATTGTCTTTGTACACAAAAAAAATTTTCACGAATAGGATAATGATCAAATAAGTATTTTAAAAAAATTAACATACATTTATTGTGAATAATTACTTAATTAATTTTTTAATATTCATAAATTAGTTATCTAACTCTTATATTTAAAATTAAAGAGATCACAATATCATCAAACTTCAAACCAACAACAACAGCGTATCATTACAAATTACAAATAATATTATAAAGGGTGTGAATGGTGGGTTTATAAGCCAATCTTGGAGGCTCATCCCCCACTGGAAGACTTGGAAAGCCAATTCACCACTTTTTTCATGAAACACGAGACCCAAAAGTGATAGAAATTCTCAATGGACATGACCAATCTTTACCTTTATGTTTGGTATATGAGGAAAATGGAGGAGTGGGGAGTGGAGAAAAATTTTCTGTGAGCTTGATTTAAAAAATTAGAAAAACGAGATTTTAAAATTTTAATAAAGAGAATGTAAAATAAAAAACATAAAAGACCTTAATTAAACTTTTAATTCCACTCCTTTAATTTTTTAATAAATTATATATCGCATCGAAGTCCTTGTGTAATCATCAAGCAACGGTGGACAAATCCCATTATTCCTTAAAATCCTCAAAGTCATGAACATGATTACTATCAGAAATTTTATCTAGGCAACGTAGATATGGGGCCACAGGTCTGTCCAAGAGTCTATATATATATATATATATATATATATATATATAGACCTGCCACTCCCCATGGTCCTCACAGATTTGTATTGGGTGCTCATCAGTTTTGATGAGCACCCAATGCTCATCAGATATGGACTGTCCAGGTCTGATCTGGACGGTCCAGATTTAATTTTAATTTTAATTTTAATTTTTTAAAATAATTATTTTGAATAGGTATATGATAAAAAATGAAAATAATCTCTTAACTATAATTCTTTAAAAATATAATTTTTTTCTATTTTTAAATAATTATTTAAAAATATTAAATCTGGACCGTCCAGATTAGATCTGGACAGTCCAGATTACTCATCAGGTGATGAGCACTGAATGCGGACCTGATCCCCACTTTCCAGCAACACAAGCATGACATCCATCTCACTGTTATTTACTTTTGTTTTCGCACATAATAGGGTTTAAGATTTAAAATGTTTAATTAGTATAAAAATCAATATTTTGAAAGGTTCGATCATTTTGGTCGTACATTATTATGATGCCTTTTTTGGGGGACCATAAATTATCCAACAAATCAATTTCATCGTCGTCGTTTTCTTGAATGCCCATTCCTCCCTTCCTTTTTCTAAAAAAATACTTATTCTCCGCACGCTCTTGAGGAGCTAACGAGCAAGTTTGAAATATAAAATTGCACAAAAATGACACACTATATTTTATCTGACACTTAAAAAATATTATGGCCGCAACGTTTTAAATTTTTAATCATAGTACTTGAAAGGAGGAAAAAAGACTTATATATATATAATCCTAATCTCTCTATCACACACCTACTATACTGATGATAAAAATTGGAAGAAAAAAGCTCTGAGCATCATTATCGAGCTCCATTATATTGACGCATTTCCAAGTTGATATTCTCTGAGATCTTGATGTATAATTTTGACCAATCGATAATAAAATAAAAGCAATATATTTAGAAATATAATTATTGCCTGCAAGGGCCATCCATTTATAGGATAAGAAGTTCTCTGTATGATCATCAACTTGTTCGTCCCAGGCTTCACACATACGCACCCATCATTCACAGAAACTTGTTCACTTCAATAATTTACCAAAACAATCACCATGTCTGAAAGTTATGAGTACTCCGCTAAGCTTCTATCATTTCGGTGTATCGTCTTCTCCATATTCTTCTTTCTTGTTGCTTCCTTTACATTTTCTGTTTCTGCTGCCATTGAAGATGGTGAAGCAAAAGCTCTGTTGAACTGGAAAGCCAGCCTTACTGAGCAAAGCCAAGCAACGTTGTCTTCGTGGAATAATGGCACTAATCTTTGCAGAACCTGGAAGGGAATTTCATGTGATGAAGAATTCATGTCTGTGATCAATATAAGTCTGTCAAATCTTAGCCTACAAGGTACACTTCACAATCTCAGCTTTGCTTGTTTCCTAGTCTGCAGTATTTTGACCTGGGTTACAACCAATTTTATGGAAACATTCCCCAAGAGATTGGCAACTTGTCCAATATTTTGAGGTTCAATTTGTCTGAAAATCCTTCAATTACTGGTCCCATTCCTAAAGAAGTAGGAGCTTTGAGCACTCTCAGTGTTCTTGATCTTAGTGCATGTAAGCTTACAGATAGAATTCCCAATGAAATTGGGAACTTGATGAACCTGACGAATCTGGTGCTTGGTCAAAATTCTCTTTCTGGTTCCATTCCAGAAGAGATTGGAATGTTGAGCAATCTTTTGCAACTTGATTTGTCAAATAACTCAATGTTATCTGGTAGAATCCCATCATCAATTGGAAACTTGAACAGGTTACAAGAACTTTATATCGTTTCTTGCAATCTCTCTGGTCCTATACCAAATGAAATTGGAAAACTCGATTCTCTCGCAACAATTAATTTAGAAAGCAATAAACTTTACGGGCCAATCCCTCCCTCTATGGGGAACTTGATAGGTCTCGAGGAGTTGGTCTTGTCAAATAACAAGCTTTTTGGTTCAATTCCTCAATCCATTGGAAACCTGATCAACTTACAAGAAATCTATTTAGAAGATAACAATCTTTCAGGATCGATTCCTTCCACTATAGGAAACATGACAAAGCTCAACACTCTAGTATTGATGGGGAATAATCTTAGTGGTAGCCTTCCATCGGAAATGAATAACATAAGTTGGTATAATCTACAACTGGGTGATAATCATTTCCATGGCCATTTGCCTGAACAGATTTGTCAGGGCGGGACGTTAATTAGGTTTGTTGCTCAACATAACCAGCTCACTGGTCCTATTCCAACTAGTTTGAAGAATTGTTCTAGTCTAAGAAGACTCAGGCTTCAGGGTAACCAACTAGTTGATAATGTAACAAATGCTTTTGGAGTATATCCTGATTTGGACTTCATTGATCTAAGTGGAAATCAATTGTATGGCCACCTTTCATCCAGTTGGGGGAAGTGTCAAAATCTCAGGCAATTATATATTAGTAATAACAAGCTTTCTGGTGATATACCACCACAACTAGGGGAGGCAGCTAAGCTTGGTGAACTTGAGTTGTCTTCAAATTATTTGTCTGGACAAATTCCAAAAGAACTAGGGAAGTTGATAATGTTGGAAAAACTCTCTTTGAACCACAATAACTTCTCTGGTAATGTCCCTTTGGATATAAGATCACTTAATCGGCTTCAAACTTTGGAGTTGGCGGCAAATAAATTTAATAGCTCAATCACTAGAGAGCTTGGGGAACTTAAAAGCTTAAGGATCTTGAACTTGAGCAGAAACAAATTTGACAAAAGCATTCCCCTTGAGTTTGGTGACCTCCGAGGGCTTGAACAGCTCGATCTTAGTGACAATTTGCTAATTGGAAAAATACCGTCTAGACTTGGAATGTTACCCAATTTGAAAGTGTTGAACCTCTCACATAATGATCTCACTGGCACCATTCCTTTTGGTTTTAGTGGATCAATGTCAACTTTGATTAATGTTGACCTATCAAACAATCAATTAGAAGGCCCTGTTCCAAACAAACCAGCCTTTCGAACATTTGAAGGATTGAGGAATAATAAAGGTTTGTGTGGTAATGTCACTGGCTTACATCTTTGTGGTAATTCGCAAATTTGTCGTAAGAGCAAAATCTTTTTGAAGATATTCCTCCCATTGGCCATATTACTACTAGTAGTGGTTGGAGCTTCTTGTATCTTTATCCTACATGAAAGAAAAGCAAAAAACAAAGATGAAGAAGCACAATCTCAAGACATTTATTTTGTATGGAGTTCCAACAGAGAAATATTGTATGAAAATATCATCGAAGCCACAATGAACTTTGATGATAGATATCTCATTGGAAAAGGCGGCCAAGGAAGTGTTTATAAGGCTGAGTTGCCTACAGGTGATATTGTTGCTGTTAAAAGACTTCATTCCTTACCAAGTGGGGAGATCTCCAACAAGAAAGCTTTTACAAGTGAGATTCGAGCTTTGACAGAAATCAAACATCGTAACATTGTGAAGTTGTATGGGTTTTGTTCCAATTCACGATTTTCCTTTCTGGTTTATGAGTTCTTGGAAGGTGGTAGCTTAGACAACATACTAAAGGATGAAGAACAAGCCACTAAACTTGATTGGAAAAAGAGAGTGAATGTTGTTAAAGATGTTGCTAGTGCTTTATTCCACATGCATCATGGCTGTTCATTTCCTATTATTCATCGTGACATATCAAGCAAGAATGTACTTCTAACTTCAGAATATGAAGAAGCTCACCTCATTGACTTTGGAACAGCCAAGTTTCTAAATCCTAACTCAAACAATATGACCACATTTGTTGGCACCTTTGGGTACACTGCACCAGGTAAGACTAATTTCTTCTTTTCGTTTCTCCTAAAGTACTTTATACTCTTTGTTATATTAAGGTTGTAACATTAAAACTATTGTAGAGATTGCTTATGTTATGGAAGCAAACGAGAAATGTGATGTTTACAGCTTTGGAGTGTTGACTTTGGAGATCATTATGGGAATGCATCCAGGAGAGCTTATTTCATCTTTGATGGAGAAATCAACAACATATGATTTGCTATTAAAGGATGTGCTAGACCCACGACTTTCACCACCTAGAAAATCAATCATTGATGAGCTTATTGCAGTTGCAAAAATAGCATTTTCTTGTTTGAATGAGGATCCTCGTTCTCGTCCAACAATGGAACAAGTATCTACGGAGCTTGAACGGCAACCAAAGTCTCACATGGAAGAACCATTAGTCAGCATCACAATTGGACAACTAATGAACGGCTAAACTCGTCAATTAGTTGACATGTTGATGAACATAATTAATTGTAAGCTCTCAAAGATCATATGTACCATAGGTATGATCAGTTATGTTGCTTGAATTAAGTGAATGTTTGCTTTGAGCATTATATTTTTCACCTTTATAGAATATATAATAGGTGACAATATTTAACACTACCAAATGTTTTACCCTAAAATTCGTGAGACATCTTAAAAATTTTAAAATGTTACGCTTTACTTAAAGTGATAATATATAATCACTAACGTTATTAACCAGCGGGCACTAATGTTCATTGTTCCAACAAAGTTAGCAATGTGTTAGGTAAATAGAATCAAATACCTTAATTTATCAATTATTTTTCGGGGATAAACAATACAATAATACCTTCACTTTTGACTTAATAATTAGTCATCCCACGTGATTGTGTGTTATTATATCTTATCATATCCCAAAATAATTATCTGAATGGGAAAGGGAAAGTATCACCCCGTTCAAAATTAATCCATCATTGTTTATTGTTGTAATTCAATTTATTTTATAAATTAAGACACATGATATATATTTTTCTTTTATTTTATTTCTTAACATTCTTTACCCTATGTGCCCTCTAGTAATTAAATGACAATGAACCCAAATAAACATTAAGAAAAAGGGACCGTGGAAACCCAACTATACAGTGGGGCCGGGACAGAAGCCGAGAGCACACCAATTTGGAATTTTGAAGAATTTAAATATGTAAACACTCTCTAGGCCAATAAATTTTTTAATGTCCCTTTGGGCCAAAGGTCAATGATAATGTTTGTTGATGATAAACACACGTTTGCTTTTCTCTGTATTTCTTTCGTTTTTGTAATGAAACTAATTAATGTATGCTTTTCTAGAAAGAGTAAGAGTCGTCAATGGAAGAAACAATGGTGTCCTCCGACTAAAGTAAGGGAATATTGACAATGTGAATCCAAAATATTTTTTTTGCCAAAAAGCCAAAATATTCAATCCTAATAATTAAAGTTACCGTGTTTATATCGTTATCAAGTTATGTTATACAACTCATTATAAAGTAACTTTAACATATTTATAGTCAAATATTATATTATATACTCCTTCTGTCTTTTTTTATAAGCAACAACTACCATCTCCTTCTTATCTTTAAATATAAACAACATTTTCAAGTTGTCTTAAATTTTTGTAGTAAATTTCCTATTTTACCCTTATTAATTACTTATTTTAATATTCAATATATTTATTGTCTCATTTTTCAGACCATCATCTCTCTTCATCACACATTCTCTCCCTTTCATAATTCTCTTTATTATAATAATTTTCTTATTCTCTTTTTTATACTCTCTCTTCCCTATAAACAAGTGTTTTTAGATAAAGAACTTCTAATTTTTATCTATTTATTGTCTTTAACTAACTTTTTGATTTATGTAATAGAGTCTTATGTTGCTTATAATAAGCGACGAATGGAGTAACTTAATGAAAACCTTTGGTCATTAGTTAAAAATTGTATTTTTTAAAAAAATAATATTAACAACAAATTGATGAGGATGGTTAATTTGATGAAGGATAGTGGTGGATGAGAAAGGAGAAGATTAGAGAATCACACTTTAACCAAAGATCAATTTGATGGAATCATTTTTCATCCCAAATTTTAGATGCAAAAAGGATTATAAGATTCTCTTTTCAGGCTTTACATTATACACCGTGTAAAAATGCAACCAAATGAGGCATTGTTTTTTTTGCTTAGCACAATTAAAAAGACAATTAACAAAAGAAAAGGGAGCCCATAATATGTTCCTTATTACGGAAAAAAAAACTTAACATATCAATTTAATTTTATTATTTGGTTATGTATAATATCTATTATATGCATATATTATTCAACCCTGGTACACGTGCAATATTCATTGTCAATTATTGCGGATGACAATGCAACCAAAAAAAAAAAGTTAATACAATATTTAGCCTACCAACTTTTAAACTAGTAGTTTTGCTTTTTCATGAGATAAAATGGTCCAGGTTTTATTTAATTTTAGAAACCAATGTTTTAGACCAACAAAAAAAATTCGACAAATCAAAATCTATAGTAACTTAAAGGACTAAAAATTATATTAACGCTAAAAAAAATTGTATTGTGGTTATTGAAACCAGATAAAAGTACACCAATTTAACATTTAAAATATATGTGAATACCTAAACCCGCTTTCCTGTCAATTCTTAATTCCTTTATGGACCAGAGGTCAATGCAAATATTTAAGAAGATTCTCCATGTTATGTATAAATTCTAATATACAATTATAAAGTGTGAAACATACAACAACATTTTAGCGGTGTGAGGATTATAATATAGAAAGTTTCATAAGCCATCATTAATATTATATACTACGATAACTTATTTCATACTGCATGCATATGTATATGATCCTAGCTTTAATTTAGTGATATTTCATAGTTTTGGTTAAAAAAATTGATAGTTTAATAAATGCAATACATCTCTGGCAAAAAAAAAAAAAGGTGGATAGAGATATATCACTTCCCTAACATATATCGCTTCCCTAACAAATAATTGATTACTGATAGTAGCTAGAGATAAGATGGAGATTAAGAAAACATAATTCTAGAAAAAATGTTATATGCCCTCCTGTTTCATGTGCACATATGAACACACATTTATAAAGTTGATAACTAATTTATAAATATTATATAAATTAGTTAAGTTAATTATTATAATATAAGTACGTTTATTTTTTTAATACTCTCTTATTCATTACCCCATTCATGGAAAGCCCATTTAATATAATATAATTAATATGGATTGGTTAAAAAATATGAACTGAAGGGAAAAAAAAGATTGAAATCTTATATTTAATATTAAAATAAATTCTTAAATTAACTCTTGTATTTATACTCAGAGGAAATATTAAAATAATAGACTCCATCAAGTGAAAAATGCCAGGTAAGTTGTGCAAGAGGAAAAAAAAAACATTTGAGATGTGATTTTAATGGGAAAGCATAAATGATGTGGTATTCTCAAAGTATTTAAAAATTTCTCCAATAATTCCAATAGCATTTCAACGGTTCAGCCTACCTAGTTTTAATTTCCCTTAATTAATTTCCTTTTAGATTTCACTTATAAATGCGGGAGAATCACCGTTAAATCTCAACAAATAAAGGTAATTACTAAAAATTATCATAGCAAGTAAAAAAACTGATTGGTCATGTGCGCTCCTTCTAGTTTTGTCTTTTGGTAAAACGGGGCAAAAGCCCAAACTTAGCGTGGATGGGCGATGACAGCATCATCTAGAATATTTGGACATACTCTGCTTCTTCGTGGACTCTCCCTTCTTCCATTGTTGTCGAGGATTCCATGAAATAGGATTCCATCAATAATTTTTTAAAAAAAAAAAAAAAACTGCAACTTCAGTATTTTACAAAAATTTAAAATTAGGCTAAATTAAATCAACTTTTTTGTTTTAACAGAACTCTGATGTTTTCTTTTAATGCACAAACAAAAATAAAATTTGTTTTTCTAGAAAATATACACAAATTTTCTGGTTCAACCTCCGCCTTCACGTTCTCCATGACCTTCCTCCCAATTTTCTCAATCGACCGTAGACACTCCTAATCTGTCGTTGAATCGAGCAACTGCGCCACTGCCGTTGACCTAAGCTTCCACAGCGAACTTAATGATCTTGGTATATTGATTTCTTAGATAGGTTATGGCAGTGTAAGTCTTCGATTGCTATTTGCATTGAATCCTTGTATATTAACTAGCTCTGTTTCACATGAATATAATTTAGGGACAGGCATCATAACAGAATTTAACCAGATATATCATTTGGTTTACTTGGCCTTTATATTTGGATTTGAATGGTATAAATTACTAGTTCAAATAGCCGGTCATTACCGTTCTTATTTTCATGTCAAATAATGATTGCCAAGGATAATGAGTTAAGTGGATAGTGAGCCTTGTTTCTTTGTCCTCACCAAGTCTTGGGCAGGAGGATGATTGATCTATTTCTCAATAAGATTATTTTCAAAGTTGCCTTTTATATGGGCTAATATGTGCTTTATGTACTTCAAAATAAGTGCACAGTATCATTTTTCTGCAGATGAAAGACCAACACATGATTCAACAAAACAGGGGCAAAATGGAAACCCAATAGGATTCAAATAGAAGAAAGTAGAAACCAAAAGCAGTAAATCAGAAGTTGAAGTTGCTTGGGAGGACCTAGCGGGTTTATTTTCCGGTAGGAACCGTCATGTTTAAATTATAACATAGTTCAGCATATCCACGCATCTGAAAACAGTCACTCTAACACTACCTCTCACTATCTGATTAACACACAACAAACTAGATTGGCAACATTGAAATCTACAGAGCCATTTTTGCATGTTGAGGGATTACTATAGTACTTCTCACTTTGTGCTTGCCATCTGTCCATGTGAACTCTCCCAATGATGGCTCTGAAGTTTTGGCTGAACGTCTTGCCTGCAAAATAACCCGATAGCTCTTCCTTTGGTTTGTCCTCTGAAAGCTCAAAGTTGATGGAAGGACAACAACCTCAACTCCTCTTGGGGCTTTAACCTTTACAGTATATGTGCTTGGAGGCCCAACATTTGTTACTATACGAGTAACATTTAATCAAGAGAGCACATCAACACCATCATGGATGGCTTCATCAAAAGCTTTAATCAAGTCTTCATCAGTGCACTCTTCAGAATTATCGCGGCCCCAGCATACTTTGTACACTGCAAGTCGGGCTTTTGGAGATCCTCCTTTTGCAGTGCCGTTGCCATTTCGGAGAACGCTGACATCTCTCACAAAGTTGCCGCCGGCCGTTGACGAAGTATGGGTTCCATGGCCAACAGTGTCACGGGCACTGATTCGAGTTGATGAGCTAAGGGGGCCGTTTTTTGTTTCGTAGCCTTGAAAGAAGGTTTTTGCTCCTATTATCTTCCTGTTTCATCATGTTACATAGAACGTGAGCATGTATATGGATATATATAGATTTTCTTCTTATTAAATTTTGGAGTGTGTGTCTACAAATGAGTTAATGGGTACTATTTTCATAGGGGAAAATTAAATTGAAGCGAAGAAGTGAACAACAGTGAAATGTTTGTGATTGTGTAGGAGCAATTTTGAATTTTTTTTTTTAATAATTCTAGTAAAGTTGAAAGAAATTAATGTAATTTAAAGCCAACAACAGGAATTTTAAGTGTGAAAAAAATTGGCTTACCATATGTATACTTCAATTAATTAAAAGTAACAATAAAAAATGATAATAATAGTAACGAACCATAATTGAGCCATGTACAATAAATTTGATTGAGCTGACAGTGATTCAGACTCGTGTAAAATAGTTATATCAAGACATATACGAACAATTACGGCTAGCACATACCATTTTCATATAATTAAAAGCACCAACATGCAGTGCTTTTAATCGAAGAGGCTTTAATTGCTTAAATATCAGATCTCGAATTTGAGTATGTATAGAAGCGAAAAACAATTTTAGAGAGTTATTTACAATTGAACTTGATAATGTTCGAATAAAAAAATTGTAGATCAATTCTATAATTTAATAAGGGTTAAGGTATAACTTTAAATTTTATTTTTCAAGTTGTTTTGGATTTTTTTAGTGACGCAATTTTGACGCTGCTCTTTTTTTTTTTTGTCAAAATTTTAACCCTCAGGATCAAAATTGCACCTAAAGAATAGGTGCAAAATTGTACCTAAGAAAAAAAGATCAGGGACAAAATTGTACTTAATAAATAAGGTCTGGGGCAAAATTACACAACTAAAAAATTAGAGGCAACACTGTATCTGAAAAATAAGATCAAGTTCAAAATTACATCTTAGCCCATTTAATAATTTTGATGTAGATAATCTAAGATGACTTAGTGAAGGATATGGCTCTAAAGAGACACAAATGATGTGGGGGAAAAATTGAAAATTTTATGGAATATGAGGGGCTAAAATTAATTTTAGAATTGTTTGCCCGGCAAAATAAAGAAATGCATAAAAATAGTCGGAAGTTGTGCGCCCGTGGTAGCCCCATGCGATCCATCATTGAGATGAACCAATTGTGAATTGTCCAATTCTTCGTCACTTATAAGTAATGTATTATATATTCTTTTCTTTTTTGTGGGTGAAGTAAATATTTTTTTTATTCTTAATATAAGACCTAATTATTAAATTAATTTTAATTTTAAATATAAGAACTATTTCTTATATTTATTAATTTTTTTAAATTATTCCTATAAATACTCTCCAAACTATAATCACTATAAAAAAAACAACTGATTAGTGACGGAATTTGCGACGGAAACAAATTCCGTCACTAATTTTTGACCGAATTGCGACGGAAATTTGGTCGCTAATTTCTGCCAGTCGCTAAATTCCGTCGCTAATCAGTCAGAAAATCCGTCAATAAATATTTAATAACAAAAACCGTCAGAAATTTTTATCACTAATTCCATCGCTAAATTATTTGTCACAGAAGTTTTTGTCACTAATTCCGTCACTAATTCTATTCCGTCACTAATTTTAAATTTTTTATTTTAAATTATAATCTTACAAAAATTTATATAATAACAATTAAGAATATAATGATTTAAAAACATTTTTAATTATAAAATAAATTGATATATTTATGGAGTTGGTGTTAATGAAGATATCGTTATCATTCATGTCATCATTATGTATATACTGAAAATAGAAAGACAATTTCTTAGAAAACTTGTTTATATTTTGTTAAAATAAATTCCTCTTGATTATTAATAATAATTAAAAAATATAATAAGAATATTAGTAACTTTCTTATACAAACTGATATAAGAAAGAAATAATTTTATTATATGTAAAATATATTGAAATATATAATATATGATGGAAATTCAAAACCAAAAAATGAATTTATATAAATGTAAACTAATATTGAAGTGAATTTTGAATTTCAATCATTAAACAATAAAATTTAATCACGATATAATTAATACCCATGATATAGATTGATTTTGGTCTTCAATACAAAACAAATCGTATATACAAAGAATTTTAAGAAAATAAATTGTATAGGATATATATACAAGTAGGAGAATACTATTTATCATAATCTATTCAAATCATTTAATTTTTTATATAGCATAATTTATTAAATTTTATTATAGCAGTTATTTTTGGGTTAAGGTGCGTCCAGCATTTTGAACTATTTTTCCAGGTGCGCCCAGTGTCCTAAAATAATTTTCGATACATCTAGTGTCCCAAATGATTAAAACGATGCATCCATATCCAGGCTAACAAAAAAGTTAAGTTTGACTGTTACCTTACTGACTCAGCCGAAGGTTGACCTAAAAATCCTATGTAGCAGACACGCAGGCATCTGATGTGTATTATTTTGATAAGTTAAGGTGCGCCCGTACCCTGAACTACTTTTTCAGGTGCGTCCAGTGTCCTAAAATAATTTTTGGTGCATCCAATATCCCAAACTAATTAAAACAGTGCGTCCATATCTCAAGCTAACAAAAAAGTCTCGTTTCACCGTTACCTTGCTGACTCAGCTGAAGGTTGACAGAAAAATTCTACATGGCGGACACGCAAGCATCTTATGTGTATTATTTTTACTAAAGCTCCTGAGACGAGCCCGGTGGTGGTAGGTGTTTTCTCGGGAGGTGACGGTGATGTCGACAGAGTGACCAAGGGGAAGTTTAATGTGTTCTACAAGGAGGAAAGCAAATACGAGTCGGATGAAGAGTTGATAGAGACAGAGACGAAAGTGTGTTGTGACGGCGGTTGCGGTTTCAAATCGAAATGGTGCAAGAAATGGGATAAAATGTTGAAGACGAGAATGTGATTGAATGGGTGGTACATGTATCAGGATTTAAGAGGGTGGATCGGTGGTCTTTCTTTTTTTTTTTAAGCTTAAAAACTAGCAGAAGATAAATGTTAGAAGATGAGCAAATAAATTGAATTTTCATTTAAAATAATACACATCAGACTCTTGCGTTCCTCCATGTAGAATTTTTTTAGTCAACCTTTAGTTGAGTCAACAAGGTAACGGTCAAATGAGACTTTTTTGTTAGCCTGGGATGTTGACACACTGTTTTAATTAGCTTAGGACATTAGATGCACTAAAAATTATTTTAGAACACTGAGCACACCTGGGAAAATAGTTCGGGGTGCTGGGCCTTCCTTAACACATCAAAAATACATAACAGACGCCTGCATGCTCGCCACGTGAGATTTTTCTATCAGTAAGGTAACAGTCAAACTTAACTTTTCTGTTAGCCCTGGATATGGATGAACCGAAAATTACTTTAGGACACTAGGCGCACTTGAGAAAATAATTCGGGGTGTTAGGCACACCTTAACCCGTTATTTTTTGAATAACAAGATTTTTTGACTAATTGTAAATGATTTTCTTCAAATATATAAAACATATATAGATATTATAATATAATGTAATATAATACATATATAATTAAATTGTATATCTTATCAATGTTAATTAAAAAATAAATTTAAAAAATATTTATAAAAAAATTATTTATGATTTAAAATTCAAAATTAGTGTCGTTAGAAATTAAAATTATATTAAAAATATTTTAAAAAAAATAAAACATTATAAAACAAATATTTAAAAATTATTTTTCATTAAAATAGTTATGATTAAAATTATCATATAGTATATTTTTAGTTTTTAATAATATATATGTATATATAATTGTTTGTGTAAAATAATATTATATACATTTAATTTTACATAATAAGTCAACAAGTTCATTGCAGCTCAATTGGTAAAGTCGCACACGCACACAGAGACGGTCCTGGGTTCAAGCCATGGATGGAGAGGTCCTGGCGACATGTGGCGCCACACGTGACAGACAGAGGTAAGGTGACAACAACACGTGGAGGTGGTCTCCGGTGATGACGTGGTAATTGGTAGAGTGCCACGTGGCTAATTCCTTTGTCGCTAATCATCTTTGTTAATATTTTTCCTCCCCCTCCTACTTGATTCATTACAAAAAAAATGTTTTTAGTGACGGAATTTTTTATTTAACGGAATTAGCGACAGAATTTTTTTATAATTAGCTAACTTAGCTAAATTTGTTAATCTAATTAAATTAGTTAAATAATATTTATATTAAAAACCGGAGAAGTATATTATAGTGTATCAATATTTCGTAGATAGTGAGGCGTCGAAGTCTCTTGCACACACTGCCATATCACAAGTTCTTACTAGCCGTTAACGAATTGTCCATTTCCTTGTCGCTATATTTTTGGTAACGAAATTAATAAGCCTTTTAAACCAAGCATTCAAATTAAATAAATAGTGATCGTTGGCAAAAATAAATAAATAAATAATCAGTGATAAAAATGGAACCTGTTGCAAAGAGTTCTATTAGAAACGCTAGACAAACTGAACATCTCACATTTTGGATCCTCCACGTCACCCCTTCGGTATGGGCTCATATCCATTGTCCCGGAAGCTTTTCGATTCTGGCCAGACACCTATTCAAGGAAAGATAGATGACTTATTAACTTTAATTTTACATATATTTAAAAATATAAAAAGTTTAATATTAATACTCCTTTTAGTCTTTTATATATAGACACAACAGCTAATTAAAAATTACATAAATCAAAATGTTGGTTCAAATTGGTTAAAAGTAATAAATATATAAGAAAGGTAATTTCTGTTTCAAAGATACCCTTTTATTCATGAAGACGGTGAGTAATGGACGGAATGAGTGGAGCAAGAGTGAGAGATACTATGTGGGGAAAGCTGATAAGATAGACATGCATGTTGTTGGGCTAAAAAAGAGTATTCTAAACAAAAAATATTACTTATATTTGACGGTATTCATATTAGCTTTTTAAAAATGATTTTATAGATAAAAATGTGAGAAAATTTTTATTTAGGTTTACATAAAAACATTTTTTTTAACTGCTTTTAAGGGTTACCAAACACCTTTTATAAGTAAAGATTAATTTTATGCAAGAAAATGTTGGTTATATATAGAATGGGAATACAAAGTAACTCATTTGCTCTGACAGGAAAATCAAAAGCACACGACAGAATACACGCATTTATTGAGATATAGAAGCAATCATTACCAGTATCAATGCTGCCAATGATGACATTTTGACCAAAGTTGCCCTTCACCCAGGCAGAGTCCAGTGTAACTCTTCCGTTCCTCTCTTGTCCAAGGAAGTCCCGTGACCTGGTTGTGTGCAGCTTATGTGATTGGCTCAAGAACACCGACACCACCCTTCGATTTTCTGCACATATATCATTTTCCCAACCATACTTTCTTCATCATCTCCCATAACTCAATCCTCATGTTCCAGGTCTGCTTTCATACTAAAAACAGATCTGAACCACTCCGTCTGTAAAAGATGATGAGGACGACGATTCATATGAAGTTCAAAAAAAAAGAAAAATCTTACTTTTGAGCTCTTGTGCCTCTTCGTCTTCGAGTAATGCAGCAAAGCCATTGATGTGCTTGTTGTAAGAGTAAAACATAGCTTCTCTGGCCTTCTCATGGCTGCCAAACACAAATATATATATATATATATATCAACATTAATCATGAAGACAATGTTGAGATTGAATTGAACAGACAGTACCTTCCCAGAACAGAAGCGAACAAATCACGATGAGAGTTCGTAGCAGAGTCCATATCAGCAGTAGAAGGTCGGGGGCCATGAGAATGGGATCCCAGGTATACAATGTAGGACTGCAAGTGATGGGTGATGAAATTAATGAAGGTGGTTTTGACAATAACCACACGACGAAGAAAATTATCAAAGAACATTAATTAAGAACTAAGATTGAAACACACACACAAAGACTTGCCTTTTTATTAATGGCATACGCAGGTTGCAGCTGAAGCTCTATAATGAAGGAGGAGCAAAGCAGAAAGGATGAGAGAAGAAGCTGAAACATTGTTGATGAGAATCACAGTGATGAGCCTACGTACTGCAGAATGGCGAGTCCGCTTCTTCTTCTTCTTCCTCCTAGCTTTATAAATCCCACAACTTATTATATCCCAGTGAAACCCTAGATTATATTATTGCCATTCGAACACCGGTGTTGCTTCCATGTAATTTAGAGGTGACGGGTTGAAATTCTAGAAACAATTTCGCCACAGCATGTTTTAAAATTTATAATATGCTGTCAACCATGCTGACTCATGTATCAAATTGTATACGTCCATGCAACTTGTTTTTTGACAACATGAAGAAATATGGATGCTTATGAAAACACTACCAAAAAAAAAACAGCTTATTACCAACAAAATTAGCAAAAAAAATTATTCTATCACTAGTTTCCGACGGAATTTTTAGTAACGAAATTTCTGTCAATTACTAATCCGTCAATGAATATCTAGCAACGAAATTTTTTTCCTCAAAAATTTCCCCAGCTAATATAGCAATGAAATTGCGATAGAATAGAATTAGCTACAAAATTGGTGTTAATGAAAGTATCATCATGACGTCATCATTAGATATATACTGAGAATAGGAAGATAATTTCTTAGAAAATTTGTTTATATTTCATTAAAATCAATTTCTCTTGATTATTAATAATAATTGAAAAAATATAATAAGAATTTTAACAACTTTCTTTTACAACTAATATAAGAAAGAAATAATTTTATCATATGTATAATATATTGAAAAATATAAATATGATAAAAATTCAAAATCAAAAAATGAATTTATATGAAAACCTCAATTTATGGTTACACATCAAACTAATATTGAAGCGAATTTTGAATTTTAATCATTAAACAATAAAATTTAATCATGATATAATTAATACTCATGATATTGATTGATTTTGTCTTTAATGCAAAACAAACGGTATATACAAAGAATTTAAGAAAATAAAATATATAGGATACATATATAAGTAGAAAAATATTGTTTATCATAATCTATTCAAATCATTTAATTTTTTTTATATAAAATAATTTATTATATTTTATTATAATAGCTATTTTTTGAATAACAAATTTTTTTTACTAATTATAAATAGTTTTCATCAAATATATAAACACAGAGATAATATAATATAATATAATAGATATATAACTAAATATATATCTTATCAATGTTAATTAAAAATTAAATTTAAGAAACATATTTGTGAAAAAAATTATTTACGATTTAAAATTTAAAATTAGTGTCATTGGAAATTAAAATTATATTAAAAATATTTTTTTAAAAAATAAAGCTTTATAAAATAAATAATCAAACAAATATATAAAAATTATTTTTTCCTTAAAAAATAACTGAGAAATTATTTTTATTTTTGATTTTATACTAATTAAAACAATTTTGCTGAAATTTTTTTTAAAAAAATAAAGCCGGAGGTGCTCATTCAATAAATTTGAGACGTGAGAATATAACAGGAGGGAGTCATCAAAACATGAAACACGGTCTCCAACTTTTCAGAGAGACTTGATGGAATATCTTCCGTGCTCCGGGATTACTAGGAGTCTAGGATTAAAGGACACTGACAATTTAGTACAATAATTCAATAACGGTGGCTTTGTCATTGAACGGAAAGGACCAACGGAGTAGATGAAATGACTTTAATGGTTTACCAAATTGTTATTTATAGTAGTTTTTAAAAAATGACTAAAAAAATGAAAATTATTATATTCTAAATCAGATTTGATAATAAATAATAAGGGAAAACCATAATAAAAGTACCTATACTTTCTCTTAATTTTTAATTTGGTACCTATGTAATTTTTTTTCTTTAATTAAACATTTAATTTTATCTTTTTAGTAACATTAGCTCTTATAACTTTGTTCTATTGATATTTTTAGTCTTTACATAAGGATTAATGATATTAATAGAGCAAAATTAAAGATTTAATTAAGAACAAAAAAAACATAGGTACCAAATTAAAATTGAAAAAAGTATAAGTACTTCCAATATGATTTTCCCTAAATAATAATACTTTATTTTGATTTGGATCTGGACTCATTTTGATTATGAGAATGGCTATTAGGAGTATTTGAATAGAATCAAAATCATAATTTTAACAATATTTTTATGATATACAAAATAAATATATTGAGAAATTTATCTCAATACCCTTGAATGGAACAACTTCATGTAATTTTGGATTCATATATAGTTGCTTGGGACCTGAAACTTCAGCTCCCAACTCATACGTTACACTCTTGACACAGGCTAGTTATTAAGCAACCCAAGTGTAAATTACCGATCTTAAACAAAACTTCACTCTCTCTCCCTCTGCCATTTACAACGGAGATTATATTTTAGTGGCAAATAAATATAATATAAGAAATACTCATGTTTATAGCTGCCATTAGAGCAAAATATGGCCAGAGACGGCTTATTTCTGCAAAGCTCATGCTCCACTCAGTAAGTGAAGGTTTCACGTAGCACCATCAAAGTCTCCGACCTATGTTTCGATAGAATTAAAATTATAATTTTAAAAGTATTTTTATTATATACAAAATAAATTAGTAAAAAAATTTATTTCGATTTAAAATAAATTATTTTTAAAAATATATTTTTTATGGTATCCAAATACCCCCACTATTTCTTGAAAGTCATCATCATCCATTTGACACAAGGTCGAACGCTTGCTTCCAAAATAGTCCCCCTTCTTGCTTTACGGACTCTCGAAACGCATCTTCTACTTCGACTGCCTCCGTCTCGGCCTCATTTTCTTCCTTCGATTCGCTTGCCTTCTAATGGATGCTAACCAGCTGTTGGGACCTGGAGTCGCGAGAGAGAGAGAGAGAGGCCAATGGTTGAGGATGGTGCCATGTGAGCCTTTGGATCATTTGGATGGATGGGATCTTAGGACTGAGAGATACTAAGAAACATAAAAACGATGAGAGAATCTGCACCCAAAATGTAAGATAAATTTTGTTACCGGGTTCGGTTTTCATTTATAAGATAATATTTACTTTTGTGAGTTTTTTCTAATTTTGTCTTATATATATTTTCTTTTCTCTTTGATTCACTCATTGTATCTTTTAATTATTCATTTCATTAATAAGGGTATATTTTAAAAAAAATATATGACTTACATATTTATTATTTTAAACTGATTTTAATTAATTTTTTTGATAAATATATATAGATAAAGTTTATCATATATTTTTAACCAGAGGGAGTATTTTTTACTCATAAAAGTTTTTTATATATCAAGAAGAGCATTAAATATATGAAATCTTACACTTTTATTCTTAGAGAACATCAAATACTAGTATATTTTGTCTTTCTTCATTTTTACTATAATTAATAAGACCAGAATTAGAAATGAAGCATTAAAATGACACAAGTGATAAATAAAAAGAAGGGTTAAAGTGTAATTTAACCCCAATCTTATTTTTTTAAATACAGTTTCGTCCTTGATTTTTTAGTGGTGCAATTTTGACCTTGATCTTATTTTTTATTGTAATTTTATCCCTTAAGGTCAAAATTGCATCCAAAGATCAGAGGCAAAATTGCACCTGAGAAATAAGATCAGGGACAAAATTATACTACTAAAAGATTAGGGACAAAATTGCATCTAAAAAATATGATCAAGGTCAAAATTGCACCTTAATCCTAAAAAGAATCAAAATCTCTTTCTTTTTTTTTTTTTAGATATCAACTATATAAAATGAAGTTATACAACTACAATTGGAGTAATATAATACAAAACACAAAAGATTAATAAAATATCACTTTTATAGAAATAATGACTGAGGAAAGATTGAAGCACCAACTTGATATCTTCTTTTAGGATGCATTTAAAATCATAATGTACGGGGGATCATCAGTCAAATTCTTCTTATGGAGATCGGTGATCAAATTGTTCTCATATGTGATGATATTGACATGAGTGGAAGGCGCAAGAAGTGTCAAAAAGCATTAATCTCAAAGATCAAATTAAAAAAAAAACAATAAAGATCAATCGATTTTAGTTTCTCCCATCTTTAAGTTTGGTACTTTGAATTTTATCACGGTCAAAATAATTGTTATAAAATTCTAAGTAAAAAACATAATTATTAAAAAATTATAGTGATAACAGAACAACTTGTAATGATAAGTTATAAGATAATAAATGATAACTACTTAATTGATATTAAGACTTGCTCAATTATTATTATTTTTTGGACCTCATTCTAATTCTTTCAATAAAACTAATGCCATAAAAAATGCCTGCATTTAGGGGTACTGACAATTCAGCACAATAGTTTAATGGCAGTGGTTTTGTCCTTGCTATTGTTGGAATTGAATGAAACCATTGGGAGTTGGAATGAGTTAATGATCATGAAAATAGATGGTGCTAACACAATTTAATCAAACAGTAATTATTATAAGGTCTTAAAGAAGCTGGCCAAAAAAAAAAGTCCTAAAGAAAAACTATGTGTAAACTAATAAAATGTTTCACAATTGTCTCTATTAAAACAGGTTTGAAAAAACATATGTTGTAAATTAGTCCTGACGTGATTGTGGATTTTCCCTTGCCAAACGTGGTTCCTAGAAAGAGACACTTATTAGGAGGTGTTTGGATAGAAACCAAATCATATTTTTAGAAGTGTTTTTACGGTTTACGAAATAAATATGTGAAGGAATTTTTCTTGTTTTGCAGAAAAGTGCTTCTGAAACCATGGTTTAGAGGTTACCAAACACCCCTTAGATTAATTTTTCTAAAGCGCGGAAGATTACTGAAATGAGTTTTGCCTCTTCTAACAAAGTTTTTTCTATACACGTAACTTGATTCAAATCTAGGACATCATAAAAGATCCAGTCATCTACCAACTGCATTGGTTTTTTTTCGGTTCAAGTGATTTTGATTCCAATGTTTCATTACTCTATCCGTCATCATCTATCTCTTCCTCCCAAAACTATCAAGCTTGACACGTCACGATCAATGACACGCTTTAATGCTCATCCTAACGTGGTGTACTGGTCTAAATAAAGTCTCACCAGCTTAGATTTCAACGCTAGCTGATAATTTTGAGATAAATATTACTTATTTTAATTCTTATTATAAGTTTCAAATTAAATAACTGATTTAGTATAACAAAAAAATTCAGTTAAAATTAATTCAAAACGATAAATAGGTAATTAGGAATATAGTTCTGTTTCTAAATATGCATTAATAATAAATGAGAAAAAATAAATGATATTGTAGGATAATTGTAATAAGAGAGTGTGTAATAAAGGAGAGAAAAAATAATTAAGAATAAAATTTTAAAAAAATGTTGGGACAAACGCAATGAAATTCATGCACTATACTTTTTTTCTAAATTTAAAACTTATAAATAAGATGTGAGGGTTTTTTAAATTGATAATTAAGAAATTTTTTTATTTTTGATTTTACATGCATTAAAATAAGGTATTTTTTGAGATTTTTTCTTAAAATAATTTTTCTGAAAAAATTAAAAAAAAAAAAAAAAAGCTGGATGCGCTTATTCAATAAATTTGAGACATGTGAGAATATGATAGGACAGAGTCTTCAAAACATGACCCATCGTTTTCATCTTTTCAGAGAGACTTGTTGGATTACGTTCTGTGCAGCATTTTTATTAAAATACTATAAAAAGTAAAAATATCTATACGGATTATTTATTGAATGAAGTTCCAATCTGACAATTTTATTTCTTTAAAATAAAAGGAAGAACTCGTTCGTTCACACCGTGAATGGGTTCACGTGCCGAGAAAGTTACAACTAAATATCCCATCTTATCAGTTTTTGCCACCCCTTTTGTTTGGAAAAAATTATAATTAATACACCATGTCCCATCCCTATGTATCTACTCCTCCCCTCTTCCTTTATTCTAGTTCCCCTCCTAAACAGGCAAAATATGACTAGATTTTGTATAAAAAAATGCTTTTTATCTCAATACTTAAATTTAAAATAAATAAATAAATTAAATTCATAGAAAATATTAATAGATCTTTCTTAATATATCTAAATCTACACATATTTAATTATAAAATAATTATATATAAATAAATATCTATTATATATATCACTACTTATTGGGATTTTAATATTTCAAATGGATTTAATTAGGATTTTCCCATTAGGTTTATCCCTCAATAATACCCTTACTTAAATATTGTTAGGTAATTATGATAAAGATGAAAATTAATAAGTGTATATTTTATAATTAAATATGTATAGATTTGAATATATTAGTGAAGGTCTATAAATATTTTGTGTGAATTAAATTTATATACTTTCTTCAAATTTAAGTATTAAGATAAATTTACTCATATTTTTCCTATTTGCAAGGAGATCTAGAATAAAGAAAGAGGGAAGGAACAGATATATAAAAGGATTGGAGATGAGATATTAAGGATAATTTTCTCTAAACTTCAGAAAGAAAGGGTAGCAGAAACTAATAAGTGGAGTATCTAATTGTAATTTTATCCTCCAATAAAGAGGAAAAGAGGTAAGTTCTCCTTTTTATTTAGAAAAACATTAAACGTGAATGAATTCATCAAAATACACATCTCGATAAATAATTCTTGGGTAAATATTTTTACTATTTATAATATTTTAATAAAAATGCCCTTCAGTGCTCAAGGGTCGCCTTAATGACATGTACTGGGAATGGCATTCAAGGATACTGACAATTTAGTGCAATGATTCAATTTGTCATTCGAAGTTGGGGCTGAAAGGAACCATGAGTAGTTGAAATGAGTTTAATGGTTTGTGTCTGTATCAAAAAGGCGAAAAGAAAGCTTCTCCGCTCCAGCCCAAGGGTGTCTTTATGACAGACACTGCCGTTAGCCCAAAAAAAGATAGTGTCTATTTGGAAAAACAGTATAAATCTCCTCTAAATATATTTTACGTAAATTAAAATAAAATTTCTCTCACATACTTACTTTATATTCTGTAAATTATTATTAAAAAGCTACTTATAAACTATATCAAACAGGTCCATAGGCATGTCCAGCTCATGTCCTTATTACTCTGACATGCTCTTCTAGTCTTATTTATAAATTACTTTTAATATACTTTATATAGACTAAATTTTTTTTTGAATGTTATTAACTCTTATTTAAAATTTAATAACTTTTTAATTTTATTTCTATTTAATATGCATTATACTTCATCTAAACAAAATCAACACAATAATAAATGAAGAGTAAAATTATATATTTATAAAAAAAATTTCTCAGTGTCCTATAAATATGATTAAAAAATATCTTCTCTCTCTGCTTTATAAATAGAACCAGAGGAGTATAAAATAAATTTTGTTAAAAGGGCTTTCTTTTTTTTTTTATAAAGTAACATTTACTTTTGTCTAAACATTTAATGAATTTTTTTTCAATTTTGCCCCCCATATATTCTATTTCATCTTTGATTTATTTATTACATTTTTTTACTTATTCTCTTCATTAATAAAAGCATATTTTAAAAAAATATTTCTTACATATTTATTATTTTAAATTGATTTTAATTAATTTTTTAATAAATGTGTATGGATAAAGTGTATCTTCTACTTTAAATCAGAGGGAGTATTTCTTACTTGTAAGAGTTTTTCATATATCAAAGAAAGCATAGATGAAATCTCGCACTTTTGTCTCTATCGAGGAGGGCATCAAATATTGGTATATTTTCTCTCTCTTTACCTTCACTATAATTAGTAAGGGCGGAATTAAAAATGAAGCATTAAAAATGATACAAATAATAAATAAAAAGAACCAAAATCTCTCCAAACAAGCGACAAGTAATACAGACAAGTGTGTACTATTATTTTCAACTTTTTAGAAGTACTTTTTTTTAGATATAAATTATATAGAATAAAGTTATGTGTCTCTGGTAAAAAAAAAAAAAGAATAAAGTTATGTGTAATATAATACAAAACACTAATGATTAATAAAATATCACTTTTATAGAAATAATGACTGAGGAAAGATTGAAGCACCAACTTGATATCTTTTTTTAAGATGCAAGTAAAATCATAATGTACGGAGATCGTTAATCAAATTCTTCTTATGGAGATCATCAATCAAATTCTTCTCATGTGCAAAGATATTAATATGAGTGGAAGATACAAGAAGTGTTAAAACAATTTGAGTAATTCAATGCAGCTTTAATCTTGAACATAAAATGAAAAAAAAATGATAAAAAGATTTTAGTTTCTCCCATCTTTGAGTTTGGTGCTTTCAATTTCATCGTGACCAAAAGAATTGCTATAAAACTCCAAATAAAAAACATAATTATTAAGAATTATGGTGATAATAGAGAAACCTATAATAACAAGTTCTAATATAATAAATAATACTTACTTACTTATTATTCATATTTACTCATAATTTTTTTAAGAGCTCGTTACAATCCTTTCAACAAAACTAATGCATTTAGGGGCACTGACAATTCAGCACAATATTTTAATGGCGGTGGTTTTGTCCTTGCTCGTTGGAATTGAATGTAACCATTGGTAGTTGCAAGTAGTTAATGATCATAAAAAATAGCCGGTGCAAACACAACAAATTAATTTAATAAAAATATAATTATTATAAGGTCTTAAAGAAAAAATATGTTGTAAAATAATAAAATTTTTCACATTTTTCTCTATTAAAAAAAGTTTGAAAAAACATACTCCTCTTGTCCTTTTAATAGGAAAGAGAGAGAAGACATTTTTTTCTTCTATTTATAGGGCACTGAGAGAAATATTTTATATAGATGTATAATTTTACCCTTTATTTGTTATTGTGTTGACTTTGTTTATATAAAGTATAATGTATATTAAATAAGGATAAAGTTAGAAAGTTGTTGAATTTTAAATCAAAGTAAATAAAATTTAAAAGTTTTCTTGATCTGTATAAAATATATTGAAAATGACTTATAAATAGGACTCCTCACGTGATTGTGTTTTTCCCCTTGCCAAAAACGTGGCTCCTAGAAAACGACACTTATTAGATTAATCTTTTTGGAGTGTAGGGATTAGTGAAGTGGATCTTGCTTCTTCTAACAAAGCTTTTTCTATGAATACGGCTTGATTCGAACCTAGTACTAAAGGATCCAGTCATTTACCAACTTCATTGGGTTTTTGTTGGTTGAAGAGATTTTGATTCCAATGCTTCATTATTCTATTGGTCATCATAAATTCAATTCCAATGTGTTTTTGAGATCAGGGTTAGTGGGCCTATCTTCTTCAATTTTTTGGAGTGAAGTGGGCCATCTTCGTTTACATTCGTTTGTAAGTACTATTTTATTATTTAGGCAAAATATCTGTTTTTTTATTAAAAAAAATTCACAGAGCTATGCAAATTATTCTTCATAATCCATATAATACACGAAGAAAGTACATATTTAATTAACAAATAAAGTGGGTATTTAAATATATTTTTATTTTGATCAAATTGATAATGATAACTTATATTTGAGATTAAAGAGAGTAATTACTTAAAAAAGCATCATTTTATTCTTTAAATTTAATTAACTGAGATGCTTGCAACGTACAAGTGAAGGCTATGGGTAATGAGGTAGTGATTCAAAAGGGGACTTTTAAGCATTCATTAGCATAAATGCCTTCTTGGTTTTACTCAAATCATCTATATCTTCTTCCTAAAACTATCAAATTTGACATTTGACAATCAATGACAAGCTTTGATGCTCATTTTAAAGTGGTGCACTAGTCTAAATAAAGTCTCACCAGCTTAGATTTCAAATTTAGCTGATAATTTTGAAATAAAAATTTCTCATTCTAATTTTTATTATAAGCTTCAAATTAAATACCCAATTTAGTACAACAAAGATTCAGTTAAAATTAATTAAAAGTAATAAATAGGTAACTAGAAATATAGTTTTGTTTCTAAATATGCATCAGTAATAAATGAGAAAAAATTAAGGAGACTCTATGATAACTGTAATGAGAGAGTGTGTAATAAAGAAGAGGAAAAATTAATTAAGGATAAAATTAAAAAAAATAAATGTTGAGACAGACACAATGAAACCTATTAGATGATGCACTATATTCTTTCATAAATTTGAAGTTTATGACTAAGATGTGAGGGTTTTTTCAATTGATAGTTAAAAAAATTATTTTTATTTTTGATTTTATATACATTAAAATAAGGAGGAATTCCAAAAAAAAATACTGTTAAATTTTAAAATTTCAAACCAATTTTGTTTACTATATTTTAATAATGATTAGTAATACTTAAAAAATAAATAACAACGGAATGTGCTAACATTTAAGGATACTGACAATTTAGTACAATAATTCAAAAACAATTTAGTACAATGATTCAAAAACAATTTACTACAATGATTCAAAAGCAGCGGCTTGGTCATTCGAAGTTGGAACCAAAAGGTACCATGAGTTATTACCAAAAAACACAAAGAACCACGAGCAGTTGAAATGAGTTTAGTGGTTTATGTCTGTATTTATATAAAAAAAAAATCCTGCTCCACCAGTCCAAGGGTGTCTTCATGGCATGTACTATAGTTGGTGCGGCGCTCCGCCGGGGGAGGGACCTGTACCACCCTGAATTCTTATTATTTTCTCATACTCAAAATATGAAATAAATTTTATTAGAAGGATTTAATTTTTTTTACAAGACAATATTTATTTTTGTCTAAATATTTAATGAAGTTTTTTTAAAATTTTACCTTTCATATATTCTCTTTTTTTAAAAAAATTTATTTATTATATTTTTTACTTATTATTTTCATTAATAACGACATATTTAAAAAAACAATACATGCTTTACATATTTATTATTTTAAATTGATATTAATTAATTTCTTGATAAACATATATGGATAAAATTTATCTTATATTTTAAACTAGAGGAAGTATTTCTCACTTGTTGTAAGAGTTTTTCATGTATCAAGGAGAATATTAAATAAATGAAATCTTACACTTTTATCCTTTTCTAAGAGAGCATTAGGTACTAATATATTTTCTCACACATATTTTCTGTCTCTTCACCTTTATTATAATTAATAGGAGTAAAATTAAAAATAAAACATTAAAAATGATGAAAATGATAAATAAAAAGAACCAAAATCTCTCCCTTAAGGATGAGAGTGGTACCATTATTTTCAACTTTTTAGAGGTACTTGTATTTCTTTTACATATAAATTACATAAAATGAAGTTGTACAATTGAAATTGGAGTAATGTAATGCAAAACACAAAAGATTAATAAAATATCACTTTTATAGAAATAATGACCGGGGAAAGATTGAAGCAGCAACTTGATATCTTTTTGTAAGATGCAATTAAAACCATAATGTACGGAGATTGTTAATCAAATTCTTCTCATGGAGATCATTGATAAAATTCTTCTATATGTGATGATATTAACATGAGTGGAAGATGCAAGGAGTGTTAAAACAAATTGAGTAATTCCACGCAGCATTAATCTCAACCATGAAATTGACAAAAAAAAAAAAAAAGATCAAAAGATTTTAGTTTCTCCCATCTTTAACTTTGGTACTTTGAATTTTATCATGATAAAAAAAAATTGTTATAAAATCTCAAGTAAGAAACATAATTGTTAAAAAATTATAATCATAATAGAGCAAACTGACAAGTTTTAAAATAATAAATAACAAATATTTAGACGTTAAAATTCTTCGGACATGTAATAAAAGATGCATGCATTTAGGGGGTACTGACAATTCAGCACAATAGTTTAATGGCAGTGGTTTTGTAATTGCAAGTTGGAATTGAATGAAACCATTGATTGGTAGTTGGAATGAGTTAATGATAATAAATATAGAGGGTGCTAACACAACAAAATTAATTCAATAGAAGTAATTATTATAAGGTAAAAAAAATATGTTGTAGATTAATAAAAATATTTTTACATATGTCTCTATTAATTAAAAAAAAGTTTGAAACAACATATGTGGTTGTTTTTTTGCCCCTGCCAAACGTGGTTATTAGAAAGCGACACTTATTAGACTAATTTTTTTAAAGCGTAGAGATTATCCAAGTGCGTTTTGTCTCCCTTAACAAAGTTTTTTCTATGCATATAGTTTGATTCGAACCTAGTGCATCATAAGGGATCCAGTCATCCACTTGCATTGGGTTTTTGTTGGTTTGAGTGATTTTGATTCCAACGTTTCATTATTCTATTTGTCTTCATAAGTTGAATTCCAATGTTGTTGAAATCAGGGTTGGTGGACCTATCTTTTTCTTTGTTTTTTTTTGGACAGAAGTGGGCTCCCTCATTTAATTTTGTTTATAAGTACTGGCTCCATTTATAGGATAATTCTAACATTTTTCACTCAGACCAAAAAATTTTTTAAACTGCATTAATTTTTTATTAAAATATAATAATTTTTTAAATTATTATTTCTATTTAATATATATCTTTAAAAAAAGATAACTACCTATATTATAATAAATGAAGTGACTTATAAATAAGATTAAGAAAAAAAATTTCTTTCTATCCTATAAATAGGATCAGAAGAGTACTATTTTATTATTAAAGTAAAATGTTTTTTTCCAAAAAGAATCTTCACAGAGCTATGCAAATTATTCTTCATAATTCATATAATACATGAAGAAAGTAGATATTTAGTTAACAAATAAAGCGGGTATTTAAATTTTTTTTTTGGGGTGAAATTGATAATGATAACTTATATTTGAGATTTAAGAGACTAATAACTTAATAAGCATCATTTTATTCTTTAAATTTAATTAACTGAGTTGCTTGCAACATACAAACGTAGGCTATGGGTGATGGGGTAGTGTTGTAGTGATTCAAAAGGGGGCCATCAAGCATTCATTAGCATAAATCTATTTTGGGTTTTACTCAAATGATCTATCTCTTCTGTCTAAAAATATCAAATTTGACACATGACAATCAATGATAAGCTTTGATGCTCATCTTAACGTGGTGTACTGGTCTAAATAAAGTCTCACCAATTTAGATTTCAAATCCAGCTGATAATTTTGAAATAATCATTACTCATTCTAAGTTTTATTATAAGCTTCAAATTAAATAACCGCATACCAAAAAATTCAATTAAAATTAATTAAAAACAATAAATAAATAATTAGAAATATAGTTTTGTTTCTAAATATGTATTAGTAATAAATAGGAAAAAAATAAGCGACTACAGGATAAGAGAGTGTATAATAAAAGAGAGGAAAAAATAATTAAAGGTAAAATTAAATAAAATAAATATTGAGACAAACGGAAATTAAAACTTTGAAGCTTATGAATAAGATGAGAGGGGTTTTTTTTAAAAAAATTGATAATTAAAAAATTATTTTTATTTTTGATTTTATGTGCATTAAAAGAATTTTGCTCAAAAAAATAAGAGAAAATTTCATTTTAGGATCATTGTAACTAATTAATATTAGTCAATTCTCAAAACATTTCAAAATATCTTTCAACCACTTTGGAACAAAATGAAATTAAAATTTAAGAGTAAAATATAATAATATCCCTCTTTTTTATTTTTTTTAAAAATAAATCTTAATTGTTTCTAGAGGCTGGATGTCTGACAACCAATGCTTAGGTGGTTGGTGTCAGAGGTCAAAGCTCGGGTGGTGGTCATCGGAGGTTTGGTTGCTAGAGGATTGTTTTTTAAAATAAGGTAGCTAGGGGGTTTGAAACCACGGCTCTTTAGCACACTAAAAATAATATAACCACCAAATCAACCAATTTAGGTAATCATATAAGGTAAATGTCTAAATATAAATAAACAATTGAAATTCGACAATTTATAATAAAATTTAGCGATTTATAAGGAACATAAGAAAATTCACAACCCTAAATGTAAGTATTTAGAAGTAAATAAATAAGTAAAATTCAAAAATTTACAACGAAAATTCAGCGATTTACAATTCAAATTCTACAATTTATAAAAAACATAAGAAAATTCACAACCCTAAATATAAGTATTTTGTTATGAATGAACAAGTGAAATTCAGTTATTTATAACAAAGATTCATTGATTTACAAAAAACATAAACATTACAAACTTTAGTTGTGTTGTATAACCTCAAATACAAATATTCATGTTTCCTATTGTGAATTCTCATATACTTTTTACAAATTACTTAATTTGTATTGTAAATCTTTTTATTTTAGTTGCTCATGTCCTCATGACATATAATTTTTCCTTTTATAAAACATCAAATAGAGTTGTGAATTCCCATATATCTCTTTAAATGGCTTAATTTGTATTATAAATTGCTTTATTTCAGTTGTTTATAATATTCAATCTTTCTCTCCACAAAATTTCAAATGAAATTGTGAATTTCAGTATATTTCCTAAAAATCCCTTAATTTATACTGTAAATCACTTTATTTTGATTCTTCGTGCAGCCCTTGATATGTAATTTTTTTTTGTCTTGATTGAACCTCAAATGGTGTTGTGAATTTCGATATACTTATTGCAAATCGTCTAATGTGTTGTGAATCGCCTTATTTAAATTGTTCATACATATCTGGACACTCGTATTTGTTTTGTTTTATATATATATTTTCTTTGCATAATGTAATCAAATAGTTTGAATGGTTTGATATAAGACTTTGGTGTGCGAAAAGGTCATAGGTTCAAACCCCTCATAACCACTTTATTTTAAAAAAATCTTTTTTAACTATTGGAGCTTCGCCGTTCGGGCTTAGTGACTGCCCATAGGAGGCCGGAGCTCCGGGGAGAGTGATATTTTTTTGTAGATAAAATAGTATAATAACATAATTATATTTTACCAATAACATTTAATTTTATTTTAGTAAAAATAGCTGTTAGAATTTTATAAGATCTGTTTGAAATTAAAGACCCATTTGAAATAGCTTATAAGTAACTTATAAGCTGTTTTTTAATAGTAATTTACTGAATACGAAATAAGTACGTGAGAAAAATTTTATTTCAATTTACATAAAATGTTCTTATAGAAGATTTCTACTGCTTTGTCAGACGGGCCTAAATTGCTAAAAAGGGTATACTGAATTTTTCCCAAAAAATAAAGCTGGATGTGCTCATTCAATAAATTTGAGATATAGAGGGAAAAAACGGGTTTTTTGAGACACGTGAGAATACAGAGTCTTCAAAACATGGACGGACCATCGTCTTGACCCTTTCAGAGAGACTTGTTGGAATATCTTCTCTGCTACAAGGTTGTCTTAATGACATGTACCAGCGTTTAGGGAGACTGACAATTTTAGTACAATAATTCAATAACAGTGGCTTTGTCATTGGAAGTTCGACCATGGGTTGTTGAAATGAATTTATGGTTTATGTCTATATCCACAGAAAAAACTTCAAAAGGACATGTTGCTGCTCTAGTTGTTATTATTTTTTATTTGTAAGAATTTTTAACATCTTAAAAACATAGATAAAATCTTACATTTTTTTATTAAAAAGAGTATTAAATATTAGTATTTTTTTTTATCTTTACTATAATTAATAGTGACAGACTTAAAAATGAAACATTAAAAATGATGCAAGTGATAAATAAAAAAAACAAAAATTTCTCTCTACAAGTGACAAATAGTAAAAACAAGAGTGGTACTATTATTTGCAACTTTTTAGAGGTTTTTTTTTTGTTGAGATATCAGTTACATAAAATGAAGTTATACAATTAAAGAACAAAACACAAAAGATTAGTAAAATATCACTTTGATGGGAATAATGACCGAGGAAAGATTGAAGCAGCAACTTGATACAAGTATCTTTATGTAAGATGCAGTTAAAATCATAATGTGCAGAGGTCATTAATCAAATTCTTCTTATATATGTGATGATATTGATATGAGTGGAAGATGCAATAAGTGTTAAAAAATAAGTTGAGCAATCCAATGCAGCATTAATCTTAAACATAAAATGAAAAAAGGATAAAAAGATTTTAGTTTCTCTCATCTTTAAGTTTGGTACTTTTAACTTTATCATGATAAAAAAATTACTATAAAATCTCAAGTAAAGGACATAATTATTAAAAAGTTATAGTGTCAATAAAACAACTTACAATGATAAGTTATAAGATAATAAATAATAGCTAGTTAATTATTATTAAAACTTATTTATAAGTATTTTTTTCTAGGACTTCGTTATAATTCTTCTAACAGGACTGATTCATTAAAAGGTGCATGCATTTAGGGATACTGACAATTCAGCACAATAGTTTAATGGCAATGATTTTGTCCTTGCTAGTTGGAATTGAATGAAACCATTATCCATTGGTTGTTGGAATGAGTTAATGATCATAAAAATAGACGGTGCTAACACGACAAAATTAATTTAATAAAAGGATAATCATTATAAGGCCTTTAAAAAAAGAATAAATATTAAAAAAATGTGGATGACGAGTGAGTTGAAACTTATTATTATTTTTTATCCTGAAATTTGTTATTACAAATGTTTAGTTATTACGTGATTTTTTAAAATATATTTCTTTCATGAAATTAATCTTATTGCATTTCTTCCTTTAATAGAGAGAGCAAATAACACAATACTAAATTAAAAATTAAAAAAAGGATAGATACTAATAAAATGATTTTTCTTCCTCTTGTTTGAAGCTTATTATGAAGGATATACAAAAAGTAACAATTTACTAGTTACAACTTATGTTTCAACTTATAATGGAATGTTTGGATGGAAATCAGATTATAATTTTAATAGTAATTTTACAATATGTAAAATAACTATATATGAAGATTTTTATTTTGATTTGCATAAAAATACTTTTTAAAAGAGTTCTTTGACTTTCTAAACACCCTATAAACCAAGAAGATAATAAAAATCATGTTTGATTACAAACACCTTTAGTTTTTTTAATTATAATTTTAGAATATTTTGGTTCCAAATTATACCAATCCGGCCTAGATATAAGTTACTTTTAAAAAATATTTATTCTAAATATAAGTCATTTATAGTATATTTAGTATTTCTTTTCTAATTTTATCCGTATTTGATTATTATTGAAAAGAGAGAAAAAAATAACATATATGAAAATAATCTGCAAATATAGAACACAAAATTTTATGAGAATAAAATTGAATTTTTTTATCAGTTTAATATATTCTTTAACATGTAAAAATACATTATAAGTGATCTATAATAAAGAGCGAAGTGATACTTAAATTTATGCAGCGGTCCCAAAGTGCGCCCGTGAACGTCCATGCTTGAAAGTGAGCTCAGTGAGCTGGGTTTATTGATGGTGAGCTATAATTTTGTAAAGCGTAACGCCTCGTTTTATTCTGCTTTCCATTTCAACACCCGCGCATATTTATCAATATGAACAAAATTCAAAACAGAAATTTATAATTTTTTTTAAAAAATTAATTGATTAATACTTTTAAAATTTTTTATTAAATTTTTGTTCTTATATATCATACTTTTTCCTTTGAAGGCGAAATAAATTTGGAAAATAAAGATCTAACTAAATTTTTAAAAACTAAAGTGTGAATTTGGTCATTTAATTTTAAAAAATCTTAACTTTGATCCTTTAATTCTAAAATTGTTAAGCTTAGATAATTATAGTTGCTATGAAAACTAAACTTAATATGTATTAGCATTTAAAAATACTTTATCAATATTTAAGATATCAGTGTTATTTTTTTTAATAATCTTAAGATTAAAGGATTAAAAATATAATTTTTTAAATTTAAGGGACCAAATAAAAATGTAATATATAGATAATTAAAGCATCAAATTGATGCTTTAACTATTTTTAAATTTAAAGGCGCGTGTTTGTGTTTTTTTTTTTGGCCAAACGCATGTTCGTGTTTTTACCAAAAAAAAACATATGCACGTTTATGATAGTGAAAAGGCACATGGCTATTGGAGCAGTGATAGAAATCAGGACAGGACTAAATCTGTGCTGATCCAAGAGATAAAAAAATGCTGTTGTCCTTTTTTCTTTTTTCTTTTTTTTCCCCCTACAACGTTGTGTGACCCATGTCAAATCCCAAATAATAAAAACCTCTCTTGGTGTGGTTTTTAAATAACAGACTCTATTACATATATTCATATGAAATTCACTTATTTATTTAGTTTCGAGTGAATAATTCAACTATATTTGTTCTGTTTTCACGCGTTATTATTATTATGAACCTCTGAATCCTAATAATGAATGAGAAAGGAGAGATTTCAATACTATCTTTGGATTAGAAAAAACAGAATGGAAAAAGTTATCTTAATGCTATTTTTATTTAGTTCAGGAGAGAAGTAGAGAAAAAACAATAACAGATGGACATAAAATAAATACTTTTTATTTATTTTAAATGTTTATTTTTCTGGTTTAGCAAGAAAGATAATTTAAAAATAGTACTAAAACAAATCATCGATATTAATTTTAATTTTTAAAATGAAAATTAATTTGTTAGGATTACTAACGGAAAAAGTTAATTCTCCTCCTCCCTTCCCTACGCGACCTCACTTGTACCGAGTACTGTCTAACATGAGGAGAGACAAGAGTCTCACTTTTGCGGGTCTCAATTAAAGTGCAGTTAACTATACTGTGTGTATGTCTGTGTGAATTAACTTCAGAATTCCCCCATGTCAATAAAAGCCTAGTTTGGGTTGGTCATTATAAGTATGTTTTATATAAGTTGAGACAAAAATTTTTTTCACATATTTACCGTATATTTTATAAATCACAATTAAAATTTTTTTTCTAAATCATTCCAAATGACCCAAAATCTATTACGAAATTCTAAAGAAATAGGATTGACATGAGAGATCTCAAAAAGAAAAAAGCACTAAAAATATTTTGGTGGATTGAAAAGATATGTTTAGAAAAAGGAAAGAGTGAGGTACAGACATTTTATTTTATTTTATTTGGTAGGCATTAGGAAATTATCTCAAGTTTCCCGTCTTTACTAACTTTGATGATGATTAATGAGAATTTATAGGAAAAATTAGAATGAGCTTGCAATGAGTATATGGGCTTGTTGGGTTATATTGGAGTAACAAAAAATTGAGGAAGCTGAAATGTGGGTTATTTGTCATGGGAAATTTTGTCTCAAGAAGTTTGAAAGTGACACGGAAACAACATCGCCATGATGAGTGATTTATATAGGATAGGAAGTTCTGCATCATCATCACCTCGTGATCGTCCCAAGCTTCACACATACTCTCCCATCATTTACTGAAACTTGATCACTTCAATAATTCACCAAAACAACCATGCCTGAAAGTAAATACTCCTCTAAGCTTTCATCATTACGGTGTACTATTCTCTCCATATTCTTCTGTATTGTTGCTTCCTTTGCATTTTCTGCTGCTGCTGCTATTGACGATGACGAAGCCAAAGCTCTGCTGAACTGGAAAGCCAGCCTTACGAAACAAAGCCAAGCGACATTGTCTTCATGGAACAATAATGGCACTAATCTTTGCAGAAACTGGAAGGGAATTTCATGTGATGAAGAATCCATGTCTGTGATCAGTATAAGTCTATCAAGTCTTAGACTTCAAGGTACACTTCACAATCTCAGCTTTGCTTCGTTTCCTAGTCTGCAATATTTGAACCTGGGTGACAACCAATTTTATGGAAACATTCCCCAAGAGATTGGTAACCTGCCCAGTATTTTGAGGTTCAATTTGTCTGAAAATCCTTCAATTACTGGTCCCATTCCTAAAGAAGTAGGAGCTTTGAGCACTCTCAGTGTTCTTGATCTTAGTGCATGTAAGCTCATAGATAGAATTCCCAATGAAATTGGGAACTTGAGGAACCTGACGAATCTGGTGCTTGGTCAAAATTCTCTTTCTGGTTCCATTCCAGAAGAGATTGGAATGTTGAGTAATCTTTTGCAGCTTGATTTGTCAAATAACTCCATGTTATCTGGTAGAATCCCATCATCAATGGGAAACTTGAACAGGTTACAGGAACTTTATATCGTTTCTTGCAGTCTCTCTGGTCCCATACCAAATGAAATTGGAAAACTCCATTCTCTCACAACAATTTATTTAGAAAGCAATAAGCTTTATGGGCCAATCCCTCCCTCTATGGGGAACATGACGGGTCTCGAGAAGTTGATATTGTCAAACAACAATCTTTTTGGTTCAATTCCTCAATCCATTGGAAACTTGATCAATTTACAAGAAATCTATCTAGAACATAACAATCTTTCAGGACCTATTCCTTCCACTATAGGAAACTTGACAAAGCTCAACACTCTAGTATTGATGGAGAACAATCTTAGTGGTCACCTTCCGGGAGAAATGAATAACATAACTTGGCACAATTTACAACTGGGTGATAATCATTTCCATGGCCAATTGCCACAACAGATTTGTCAGGATGGGAAGTTATATAGGTTTGTTGCTCAAAATAACCAGTTCATGGGTCCCATTCCAACTAGTTTGAAGAATTGTTCTAGTTTAGGAAGACTCAAGCTTCAGGGTAACCAACTAGCTGACAATATAGCAGATGCTTTTGGAGTATATCCTAATTTGGACTTCATTGATCTAAGTGGAAATAAATTGTATGGCCATGTTTCATCCAAGTGGGGCAAGTGTCAAAATCTCAAACAATTGTTTATTCACAATAACAACCTTTCTGGTGAAATACCATTGGAGATAGGGGAGGCAGCTAAGCTTGGTGAATTTGACTTGTCTTCAAATCATTTATCTGGACAACTTCCAAAAGAATTGGGAAAGTTGATCATCTTGCAAAAACTCTCTTTGAGCCACAATAACTTCTCTGGAAATGTCCCTATAGAGATAAGATCACTTAGTCAGCTTCAAACTTTGGAGTTGGCAGTAAATAGGTTCAACGGCTCAATCACAAGAGAGCTTGGAGAGCTAAGAAGGTTAAAGTTCTTGAACTTGAGCAAAAACGAGTTTCATGAAAGCATTCCCCTTGCGTTTGGTCAACTCCAAGAGCTTGAACGACTTGATCTCAGTGAAAATTTTCTCAATGGAACAATACCATCAGGGCTTGGAATGTTGCCCAATTTGCAAGTATTAAACCTCTCACATAATGATCTCACTAGCACCATTCCTTCTAGTTTCAATGGATCAATGTCAACTTTGACTACTGTTGACCTATCAAACAATCAATTAGAAGGCCCTGTTCCAAACAAACCAGCCTTTCGAATATTTGAAGGATTGAAGAATAATAAAGGTTTGTGTGGTAATGTCACTGGTTTACATCCTTGCAGTAATTCTGAAATGCGTGGTAAGAGCAAAATCTTCTTGAAGATTCTCCTTTTATTGGCCATACTATTAGTACTGGTAGTGGTTGGAGCTTCTTGTATTTTTTTCCTATGCACAAGAAAAGCCAAAAACAAAGATGAAGAAGCACAATCACAAGACATTTATTTTGTATGGAGTTCCAATAGAGAAATATTGTATGAAAATATCATCGAAGCCACAATGAACTTTGATGACAGATATCTCATTGGGAAAGGTGGCCAAGGAAGTGTTTATAGGGCGGAGTTACCAACTGGTGATATTTTTGCTGTAAAAAAGCTTCATTCCTTACCCAATGGAGAAATCTTCAATGAGAAAGCTTTCACACGTGAGATTTGAGCTTTGATAGAAATCAAACATCGTAACATTGTGAAGTTGTATGGTTTTTGTTCGAATCCACGATTCTCTTTTTTGGTCTATGAGTTCTTGGAAGGTGGCAGCTTGAACAACATACTAAAGAATGAGAACCAAGCCACTAAGCTTGATTGGAAAAAGAGAGTGAATGTTGTTAAAGGTGTCGCCAGTGCTTTATTCCATATGCATCATGGCTGTTCAATTCCCATTGTTCATCGTGACATATCAAGCAAGAATGTTCTTCTTACTACAGGATATGAAGAAGCTCAGCTCATTGACTTTGGAGCAGCGAAGTTTCTCAATCCTGACTCAAAAAATATGACCACATTCGTTGGTACCTTCGGGTATGCTGCTCCAGGTAAGTCCAATTTTACTTTTTTGTTTTCTTCTAAAATACTCTACTACTACTCTTTGTTATATTAAGGTTGTTAACATTAAAATTACTGCAGAGATTGCATACATTATGGAAGCAAACGAGAAATGTGATGTTTATAGCTTTGCAGTGTTGACTTTAGAGATAATTATGGGAGTACATCCAGGAGAGCTTATTTCATCTTTGACAGAAAAATCAACCACATATGATTTGCTGTTAAAGGATGTGTTGGACTCACGACTTTCACCACCTAGGAAATCAATCCTTGACGAGGTTATTGCAGTCGCAAAAATAGCATTTTCTTGTTTGAATGAGAATCCTCAGTCTCGTCCAACCATGGAACAAGCATCTATGAAGCTTGAACGGCAACCAAAGCCTCACATGGAAGAACCATTTGCCACGATCACAATTAAACAACTAATGAATGATTAAACTCCTAAGTCATTTGCGTCTCTCCTGATATGTTGATGAACATTCTAATTGTAGGCTCTCAAAATATCATATGTACCATATGTAGGGTCAGTTTGTGGCTTGAATAAAAGTGAATGTTTGCTTTGAGCATTATATTACTGTCCATCCTAAATATAAAAGCTAATTAATTAATTTAAGTAGATTAAAAAATAAGTTAAGTTTATTATTTGTAATAAATAGATGTTGTTTTTTTCTAAAATATCCAGACTAATCAAGTGTATTGGTTAGAATTACTATTATTAGAAAAATTACATTGGAAAAAATACATAAATATGAAAGACAAAATGAACTAGGGTTATATGCTTAGAACTAAAATAAAAATTAAACAAGATCTTATTTAATAATAACGAGAGGTAGTATCTTTCACTCTTATAGAATAATAGAAATGATGATCATTCTTGTTCGTGTTTGTGTACGAGATTTGACACTAGCTAATGTTTTACCCCAAACATTTGAGGTATCTTAAAAATTTTAAAATATGGTGCTCTACTTAAAATGACAGTATATAATTATTAGTGACGCTAACCAGCCGGCAATAATGTTCATTGTTGCAATTGATTTCGCAATGTGTTAGGTAATAATAGAATCAAGCACCTTTAATAATCATCCCACGTGATCGTACATTGTACTCATGTGAATCATATCCAAAAAATAATTATCTGAAGGGTAAAGTATCGCCATTCAAAATTAATCCATCATTGTTTTTGTTGTGGTTAAATTTATTTCATAAATCAAGTCACATGATATTTTTTTTTGAGTTAATATATTATTTTTAGTCCCTAAAATTTGATGTCACTCTGGTTTAGATCCTCAAAATAAGGTTTCAATAGGAACCACAAATTTTTAGGCAAACTAAAATGTAGTCAAATTTTAAAAATTAAAACCAAAATGAAGTTAAATTTTAGGAAATCAAAATCGTTTATTTTAAATTTTAAGGAACACAACTAAAACTCGTGGTCAAATTTTTAGAACTGAAAAAAAAATTCACTTTAAAAAGTGAGTGAAGGAGGGGTAGAGAATTTGCATAGTCAATGCCACATCGCCCATAAATAAAATATAAGAACACTGTAACAATAAAAGAACCAACACCAATAAAGATCCAATAAAAAAAAAAGTATAGAGTTATAGTTTAAAATTGGGTTAAGATACATCTAACAATTTGACGTATTTTTTCGAATACATCTACCACCATAACTTTTTAAAATTTGACAAAGCTATAAATACTGTCAAATTATTTTGTTTTTCTACGGATGAACCTTTAGGGTGGGCCACGTCTATCACAACAGTGTTTTTTTTTTTTTTTAATTTCAAAATGATAGATACCAATAGTTTGAGATTACATGTAGAATTAAATTTATGATTTTTTTACTTTTAAAAAAAATTTAATTTCACTCCATTCTAGCGTCATTAAGTACATTTTTAGTGTTATGGTAGTGTGGCATTGTAGCTTTGGCATATAAGAAACGACATGGTGCTATCTAAGGAATTTATTGCTAGTAAAATTACTTTAATTGATTATAAAAAAAAGTGTATGTTTAATGTAAAAATTTTTATGAGCAATTTCTAAATATTCTCACAAAAACGTACCTACACGTGGTGGGTCTGGGCCAAACCTAATGCACTTGAATTTCTTTAACAAAAAGTTGACTGTCATTTTTAAAATAATTTAAATTTTCTTCTAATTTCAGGTTCTTTTTTTACAAAAAGATTTCTCACGAACTTAAAACTTATTTTTTTTTTTTTAAAAAAACGGCAACTTCAATATTTTATAAAAATTTAAAATTAGGCTAAATTAAATCAACTTTGTTGTTTTAAAAGAACTCTGATTTTTTCTTTTCATGTGCAAACAAAAATAAAATTTATGTTTTTCCAGAAAATATATACAAATTTTCTGGGTGAACCTCTGCCTCCACGTTCTCCATGACCTTCCCCCCGATTTTCTCAATCGACCGTAGACACTCCTGATCTGTCGTTGAATCGAGGAATTGCGCCACTGCTGTTGACCTAAGCTTCTATGGTGTCGTCGCTTAGCTCAAAATCAAGGGTAAACAGTGACAAGAGTATCGTTTGATAATTACTGTGTCGTTGAAATGGGTTATGCTTCTTTGTTTCTAAGCTTCTTAGCGAACTTAATGATCTGAGTATATTCAATTTCTTAGATAGGTTATGGCAGTGTAATTCTTCGATTGCTATTTGCATTGAATCCTTGTATATTAACTAGCTCTGTTTCACATGAATATAATTTAGGGACAGGCGTCATAACAGAATTTAACCAGATATATCATTTGGTTTACTTTGCCTTTATATTTGGATTTGAATGGTATAAATTACTAGGTCAAATAGCCGGTCATTACGGATCTTATTTGCATCTCAAATAAGGATTACCAAGAATAACGAGTTAAGTGGATAGTGAGCCTTGTTTCTTTGTTCTCACCAAGTCTTGTGCAGGAGGATGATTGATCTATTTCTCAGTAAGATTATTTTCAAAGTTGCCTTTTATATGGGCTCATATGTGCTTTATGTACTTCAAAATAAGTGGACAGTATCATTTTTCTGCAGATGAAAGACCAACACATGATTCAACAAAACAGGGGCAAAATGGAAACCCAATAGGACTCAAATAGAAGAAAGTAGAAACCAAAGCAGTAAATCAGAAGTTGAAGTTGCTTGGGAGGACCTAGCGGGTTTATTTTCTGGTAGGAACCGTCATTTTTAAATTATAACATAGTTCAGCATATCCACACATCTGAAAACAGTCACTCTAACACTACCTCTCACTATCTGATTAACACACAACACACTGGATTGGTAACATTGAAATCTACAGAGCCATTTTTGCATGTTGAGGGATTACTATAGGACTTCTCACTTTGTGCTTGCCATCTGTCCATGTCAACTCTCCAAATGAAGGCTCTGAAGTTTTGGCTGAACGTGTTGCTTGAAAAATAACTAGATAGCTCTTCTTTTGGTTTGTCCCCTGGAATGTCAAAGTTGTTGGAAGAACAACAACTTCAACTCCTGCTGGGGCTTTGACATTTACAGTATATGTACTTGGAGGACCAACATTTGTTACTGTACGAGTAACATTTATAGGTTTCACACTCAGAAAAGGCAATGTGATAGAAGGGTAGTTGAAATCTTCTAGTCTGTAGGACCTTGGACATTTGTATGGCTTATTATTATTAATGGATTCAACTATTCTTTCCTCATAAGCTGAAGTACATAACAAGTTTAGGTAATCAGAGGCCTTCAAATCATAAACAAGTCCGGGGTCCATTGCAAGGTTAGGTTTTATGTGTCCTGAACCATAATGAAATGGAGTTGCTACTTCATCATCATTTTCATCTAGAATTGGCCGTTTGGCATTATCCTGGGTGGTTGCTGGATGGGCATAGATTTAGAAATGCTTCAATTAGTGAGAAAACAAAAGAAGGAAACCATAAACACATAACAATAGCACTTCATGTATGTCATACCTGTGGTCATAATTGCTGATTTGATAGCAGCTGGACTCCATCTAGGATGGCGATTCTTGAGAAGGCCAGCAACGCCAGCAACATGAGGACATGCCATGGAGGTTCCTGATAGAATGTTATAGTCAAAGTGACCTACATCTAAATCTAGGTTGGTGGGACTTGCCCCTGATGAATAAGCAGCAATTATATCCTGACCTGGTGCAATTACATCAGGCTAAATTTTGGGAAAAAAAGTGTTAGGAATCACAGAAACTCAGGAACCATGCAGTTGATTTAGGGAAAATTAGATGGTTTGAGAATGGATAACCTTGAGGATTGACGGCAGAATCAAGTTGGGTCCCCTGGATGAGAATGCTGAAACTTTTGGAGCTGGCTTTATTGGGATAAATGTTTTTGCGTTATTCAAGAATGCAGTAAGGTTCCTACAATTTATTTATAAATGTTGCCCTGTTATCAGATAATTTCAGAACAATTTCAAAAGGATTGGTAGAGGAGAAAGATGTATAATAATTACTTGACATCCAAAGGATTCTTTTCCTGCTGGGATATGGTCTTATTCTTTCTTGGATGTCTATATGTTGGAACATTAGAAGTATCTATAACTTGAGCATCAGCTGTGGCTGTGTTCAAATCCTCATCATTTTGCAGAATCATTTTCAAAGCACCTGCACGCTTTGCTTCTTGTCCCTTGTCCACAGGCCTTAAGCTCCTTCCTCTCCGGCATACCAATATACTACCTCTTACTTTGTTTGGATCAAGTGTTCCAGGTTTGCAATGGTCCCTGCAATAGGAGCCAAAATGTTTGTACTCATACTGACATATAAACATCTGATAGGTCAACACACTCAAAAATCTATTCAAGAATAGGTAATTTTGTTCTTACGCATCGTCAAATGTCACATTAGGAAGCCTAGCATTACCAGCAATTAGCACAGGAACTAATTGTCGTGATGTTGAGTTTGTGGCAAGACTGGTCCCCTGATTGTCCAAGTTATTAGAAACAATCAATCAAAAGCATAATATCACATTGGTGTATTGTTGTCTTGTTGAGAAATGAGCTGAACTGTTAATAGCTTATTAATAGTGCTGCTTCTGTATATATACATATATGCTGATATTGATATCTCGATGTTATAGGCAAATACCTTCATGAGTTGGCCATTACTGAGAGTAATATTATTACTGAAGTCTCTGTCAATAGAGCCAGAAGCAATAGTGAAGATCCAAGGTGCCACATTGGACACAGTTTGAAGCTCAGGTCCATCGTTACCAGCAGAGGCAACAACTAGAACACCTCTTGAAACTGCATGAAAGGATCCAATGGAGATCCCATTGGTCAACATGTCGTTGACATTTGGGACGGCGCTCCGGCCGATCGAAACAGAGAGCACATCAACACCATCATGAATAGCTTCATCAAAAGCTTTAATCAAGTCTTCATCAGTGCACTCTTCAGAATTACCGCTGCCCCAGCATACTTTGTACACTGCAAGACGAGCTTTTGGAGATCCTCCTTTTGCAGTGCCGTTACCATTTCGGAGAACGCTCACATCTCTCACAAATTCGCCGCCGGCCGTTGACAACGTATGGGTTCCATGGCCAAAACTGTCACGGGCACTGATTCGAGTTGATGAGCTAAGGGGTCCATTTTTTGTTTCATAGCCTTGAAAGAAGGTTTTTGCTCCTATTATCTTCCTGTTTCATCATGTTACATAGATCGTGAGCATGTATATGGATATACAGATTTTCTTCTTATTAAATTTTGGAGTGTGTGTCTATAAATAAGTTCATGGGTAGTATTTTAATTGGAGAAAATTAAATTGAACAATAGTGAAAGGTTTGTGACTTTGTGTTGGGGGAATTTTGATTTTTTTAAAAATAATTTTAGTAAAATTGAAAGAAATTAATATAACTTAAAAGTAACAACATAAATTTTAAAGGTGAAAAAATTGGCTTACCGTATGTGTGCTTAAATTAAAATAAATTTGATTGACTTGACAGTGATTGAAACTCGTGTAAAGTGGTTGTATCAACACACACAAGAACAATTAGGGTTGGCATATACTTTTTTTTACATAATTAAAGATGAAATAGTATAAATTAAGTGCCCATTGAACTAAGAGGTATTGCTTTTAGTGGGAGAGGCTTTGATTGCTTAAATAGTGGTTTCGAATTTGAGCCTATGTAATTTTATAATTGAGCCTGATAATGTTTGAATCTGATTGAGTCAGATAATGATATAAAAAATTGTAGATCTGGCCTCTAATCTTGATATTTATAATCTAAGATGATTTGGTGATGGAGATGGCTCTAAAGAGACACATATGATGTGGGTAAAATTGAAAATTTCAGAGAATGTGAGGGCTAAATTTAATATTAAAATTGTTTTACAAACAAAATAAAGAAATGTATAAAAATAGTTGGAAGTTGTGAGCCCATGGTAGGCCATGTGATCCCCATTGATACGAACCAATTGTGAATCGTCCAATTCTTCGTTGTTTCCTGCATGTCATATATTATATTTAAACATATATATACTTTTCCGGTTCTTAGTATAAAATATATTTAATTAATTTGATTAGATTAAGAAAGTCAGATAAATTAGATAATTATAAGAAATATAACATACTTTTTCTAAAACACCATAATCATCTTTTTTAATATCCTCCCTCCTTCTTCTATTTGATTATAGTTGAAAAAGTATCCATAGGGGTAATTTAAAAAAAAACTGATATATATAAGAAATATGTCTTATATATAAGATCAAAATCAACTCAATAATTAAGTCCTATATTAAGAATCAAACGAGTTTTTATATTATATTCTTTTGTTTTGGTAGGTAAATTAGATATACTATATTTCAATATTTGATAGATGGTGAGACATCGGTATCGCAGTTTCTTGCACACACTGCCATATCACAAGTTCTTACTCACCAGCCATTGACGAATTGTCCGTTTCCTTGTCGCTATAATTTTGGTAATGAAATTAATAAGGTTTTTAAAGCAAGCATTCAAATTAAATTAGCAAAATAAATAAATAAAAAAAAATGGAACCTGTTGCAAAGAGTTCTGTTTGCAATGCCGGACAAACTGAGCAGCTCACATTTGGATCCGCCGCGCCACTTCCTTGGTATTGGTCCGTATCCATTGTCTCGGAAGCTTCTGGATTCTGGCCAAACACCTGTGGAAGCAAATTTGGAAACTCATTAACTTTATCTTAAAGTATATAAATATTTTAAATTTTACTTTTATTTAAAAATATACAAAAGAAATACTACATTAACCTTCAAGTCTTCTTCTAATAAATTAAAATAAAATTATATTTAAAAAATTAATTAGTAGTCCTTTCAGTCTTTTATATATACACCCAGCAGCTAATTAAAAATTACGTCAATCAAAATGGTAGCTCAAATTAGTTAAAATTAATAAATATATAAGAAATATAATTTCTTTTTCAAACATACCCTTATTCATGAAGATGGTGAGTGAGAGACAGAATAAGTGGGGAAAGAGTGAGAGATACTAAGTGGGATTTGTTAGGCATAAAAATAAAAAAGCGTATTAAATTTTCAAACAAGCAAAAAATATTGCTTATGAGGGTGTTCATATTAGCTTTTTAAAAGTGACTTTAAAGGTAAATATGTGGGAGGATATGAGAGGAATTTTATCTAACACTGTTCTCAGGTTACCAGCCAACCCCTGCATATAAGATCCATTCTATATATAGAAGAGGAATACACCACAAATTATCTCACATTTGCTCTAATAGGACTATGGCAGAATATATACAGACATTTACTGATAGATAGAAGGAATTATATTACCAGTGTCAATGCTGCCTATGATGACATTCTGACCAAAATTGCCCCTCACCCACGCAGAGTCCAATCTAACTCTTCCATTCCTCTCTTGTTCAAGAAAGTCCCATGACCTGGTTGTGTGCAGCTTATGTGATTGGCTCAAGAACACTGACACCACTCTTGGATTTTCTGCATATACATATATGTATATATCATCTTCCCAACCATAGTTTCTTTATCGTCTCACGCAACTCAACCCACATGTTCCAGATCCACTTTCATAACAAAAACAGATCTGAACCACTCTGTCTGTAAAAGATGATGAGGATGACGATAATGATGAGTTCATATATAAATTTAAAAACTCTTACTTTGGAGCTCTTGTGCCTCTTCGTCTTCAAGTAATGCAGCAAAGCCATTGATGTGTTTATTGTAAGAGTAAAACATAGCTTCTTTGGCCTTCTCATGGCTGCCAAACACATCAATATATATATATATATATATATATATCTACATTAATCATGAAGACAATGTTGAGATTGAACAGAACAGACAGTACCTTCCCAGAACAGAAGCGAGCAAATCATGTTGGGAGTTTGTAGCAGAGTCCATGTCAGCAGAAGAAGGTCGGGGGCCATGAGAATGTGATCCCAGGTATACAACGTACGACTGCAATTAGCGGTGAAATTAATGAAGGTTGTTGATACATACATGCGTACATACATACATACATATATATATAACACCCACACACAACACACTTGCCTTTTTAATGGCATACACAGGTTGCTGAAGCTGTGTAATGAAGGAGAAGCAAAGCAGAAAGGTTGAGAAAAGAAGCTGCAACATTGTTGAGAAATAGATAGTGATGAACCACACTGGCGAGTCTGCTTCTTCCTCCTGGCTCTATATATATCCCTTATATTATTACATCCTGGTAGTGAAATCCTGGATTATTGTTGGGATGAATGAGTCGTGTTCATATTATATACACTTCATATATAGATTGTGTAGCTTTGTTCTCTCGTCCAACTCAGATAGGCCAAGTCATTTTAAATAGGTCAAGTCAATTTTCTCATAATTTTAGTTTGAAATATAAATACCATTAATCATGGGGGTTTAGATTGTAAAGAAGACGAACCAATAATATTCAAATTTCTGCTAATTAACAAGAGATTGGTGTGGCTGATTGTGTTCCAAAACGAAATTTCTGCTAAAAAGAATACCTGTATGCAAACATATTATATATATATATATATATGTAAAACTTGTGTCCATAGTATTAAATACTCATTTTTCATAAATATCCTTATTTATCATTAACTCCTTGTTTTTTAGAAGCAATAAGCAAAGAATGAATTATTACTACTTATTAATTAATAAACTAGGAAAAACATCAATTCGAAAGACTAGCTCAACCAATTTTTTCATGTGTGATGTTTAATAATTATAACTTAAATTTATGGTTAGGATTAAAATTTACAATATGCAATGTGGTTCACAAGTCATAAACGTGATGATTAATGTATCAAATTTTATAAGTACACCAAGTTTGAACGACAAGAAGAAATATGGCTGCTTTGGAAAAATAAAATTTGATAAAACAACATTGTTATTTTTTTTATTTGATTTTAAAGGTTCTTGTTAAACATGATGTTTCAAAAGTATTTAATACAATCTTCATATAAATTAATCAACATGTGGTTGTTGGAAAGTGACACTTAATATTCTATTTCTAAGGTAACCAAGAAAATGGTGGCCAGTGATTTTCCTTTTGATTCCTATGCTTCATTATATTATTCTATTTGTCACCATAATAATTCCAATGCGTTCTTCATGCAATGGTAGAAAACAGGGTTATTGGGCTTATTATCTTCTTCTTTTAGATTTGTGCACATTATTTTATTTGAAAATTTAAGTAAAATGCTTTCTGAGAAATGGGAAAACTGAGAAAAATTTCTTGTTAAAAATTTTATTGGTGATAATGTTGAGTAGGACTTGATAAATTTTTATACTAAGAAAGTATCAATTTCGGTGCTCATCATGATCACCATGACACTAATTGAATTTCAACCATTTAAATTTAATATAGATGGCTGAGATTTAATTTTTTATATATTTTTTAAAAAATTATTTTCTTTTAATAGATAGATAATCTAAAATAAATGTAATCTTTTAATTGAGAGTTTTTTTTGAAATACTTTTTGATCTAAAAATTATTATTTAAAAAATTTAAATCCAAACCATTACAAAATGCTATAAGTATCGAAACTGGTTCCCAAAATGCTTGTACTCTGATTAAATATATTCATTATCTGTTAAATAGGATTAAAAATTCGCCTTATGAAATAAAAATACCTATAAAATACATTAGATATTAGATAATTCTTAAGAGAAATGAGACTTGTACACATGACCTATGCATCATTTATCTTGGTTTCGTGAAAAGCTGCTTCTTTCACGAGAGAATCATAATCTATTATATTACAACTCGAGAGAATCTTATGATTATTTTTATTAGATTTCATATTTCGTTAAGATTGATTATTTTTTAGGTTATGCCAACCAATTTTCCATATTGGTCCAGAGCAATGAATTTTTTGTAAACTACTCTACATTAATTAATTTTCACTAATTTAAGTATTAGACCATGTGAGTGTGCAATGTTCATAAAATAAGGGTACGCTTTTATTATAAGAGTCATATTTAAATGAGAAAATGACAAATAAAAACTCTCAACATGTGAAATCCTGATTTGGGACCCTCAATTTGAAAAATAACAAATAAAGACCCGATCTCATATTGGAAATATGAAATCTTAGTGAAATGTCTAAAATGCCTCTTAGCCAAGTAACAAGTTGACTATGGAAAATAATAAGTTCACTTTAGCAAATGACAATTTCAGTAGATCAAATCACACCTTGCTGAGTGTATGTCAAATGATAAGTTGACTATAAGAAATGACAAGTTCACTTTAGCGAATGACAACTTTAGTATACCAAATCACAACCCGGATGAGGGGCATTTCAGTCATTTCGCTAAGATTTCATATTTGCAATATGAAACCGGGTCTTTATTTGTTATTTTTCAAATTGAGGGTCTCAAATCACAATTTCACATATTGAGGATCTTTATTTACTATTTTCTCTATTTAAATCTTTGTTGTGTTGACGTAAATTAACTACACAAAGAAATTACAAAAAGGGGGTATTGGAATGTGCGTAATGACCTGGTCATGAAAGATAAAAGTTGAATCTTTATTTTTTTTAATTATAGAAATTGAATGGATTAGATTTGCAAAAGAAAAATAACATTATCATTTTTCTAAACAAATATACTTATCCAATATTATTTTATTGAAAATCATATTCTTTTATATATTAATGAAAAAAGGGGGTTTGTGAGTAATTAATCATGCCTGCTAAAGCATTCCCACTAGAAAAGGCATATTTTCATTATATATATTTTGCCAACTTGTGCTAGCCAATTCAATTAAGATGACCTATAATTAATTCCTCATTACCAATGGAAATATTATAATCTAAAAAAATGCCGTCTAACTAATACATTATACATATGAGAAAGGGATGAAAAGTGGAAACTAGATTGGTGATTAACCCAATTGAACTGATAATTGAAAGGTCAATTGGTAATTGAGAAATCAAATCATAATTAAAATATAGAAAAAATTTACCCATAATCTTAAAAAGAGCAATTTTAAAGAACAAAGTATAATCATAAATAAACAAAAAATTCATATATAAATCACATATAATTTAGCAAAACAAATTTTTGAATTAAAGTATAAATCCAAAGGACCATTAGTTTTTTCTTTTGAACTCAAAATAACATCGCCTTAGGCTCAATACGAGAAAAAAAAAAATACAATTTGGTTATTCAAAACTTTTGGTATGACCGATAAATCCAAGTTAAGTTTTAATTTGATACATGGTATTAAAGAATTTCATAAGCCCTGTTTGTTTCTGTTTTCGACTTTCTCAAAAACATTTATAAAATCATTTTTTAAAACAAGTTTTGAAAACAGAAAAAAAAATCTATTTAGATAATTGCTCTGAAAAATTGTATTTAAAAATAGGATTAGAGGGTGAAACTTCAATGAAAACTCATATTCTCAAGTGAGGAAAATGTTACTAGTGAAAAAAAGAATTTCTCAATTTTTTCGAATAAAAAATAAGAAAACAACTAAAAATCGTTTTCGTTTTTAATTTTTAAAAACAAATTTTTGTATTTTCATTTTAAAAATATTTAACTGAAAATAAGTAATTAAACATTTTTTAAATTTTTTTTTAAAAAACACGAGGCCATAGTTTTTTATTTGTCGTTTTTCAAATTTAGATCTCCCTAATTTATTGACGGCGATCTGTAAAGCATACGGCCTTATTTTATTCTCTGCTTTCCTTTTCAATATCAGCAAGGGGCAAGCCCATATCCTAATGATAAATATAATACTTTTCTAAAGGCCATTGTAATATTAACATGAACAAAAATTAAAAAATGGAAGAAAGTTACTACAGTTTTTTTTAGCAAACAAAATAAAATAAATCCATGCTCTTTACCATTTTAGAATGGGATACCTCTCTCTCTCTCTCTCTAAAATTTTATCATTAAATTAGTTTTTCTTTTGAACAAATGCCAAGTTTAAATCGATCTAAAAAGAACGGGGTCCACACCAAGTCTTCCATAAACGTGACATGAAACCTTTTCACTCAAGAATACGGAAGGTTACCCTAGGAAGCAATTTCTTAAGACAAGAATACCCCTGCGGCTCTTCCAAGGCCCCGTTTGGGTGACACCCCAAACTATGGTTTGGGTGATAAGTCACCCAAACACCCACTGGTTTTGGACAAACCATGGTTTTGGACCAAAACCATGGTTTTGGCTTTAAAACCATGGTTTTGGAAAAAACAGAAATTTTTTGCTTTTGGAGAAAAAAGGGAGAGTGTGAGAGTTTATAGGATATGTATCTTGTTATTTTTTTTATAAACATATTTTTTATAAACATATTTAATCTTATATTTTAAAAATATATATACATATTAATTATTTATTAATTATATTATCTTATGTATTATTAATTATGTTAATAAAAAATATATTATTAACAATTTTATTCCTTCAAATTAAAATATATCATAAAATCTATTTTTTCTGTAATTATCATATTAACTTATGTCTTTTTTTTAGTAATTTGTATATATAAAAAGTGCTTCTGATAACAACTATTCAAACACTCTCACTTCTCAAAATCACTTTTTCATAACATTTATTCTTTCCAAAATCTATTCTTCCCAAAATCTATTTTCCAGAATCACTTTTCGAAACCACGGTTTGGTTTCATCCAAACACACCCCAAGTTTATCGATTAACGCCATGGGGGTAGTTACGCCTTTTCCCATTTTTGGCTTTCTTCTTACTTTTTCCATTCGCTCATAGTCTCATACCAAACAAGCTCCACTAATCATTCTCCGTTTCTTTCTTTTCATGCCAAAGAAAATATGGGCTTCCTTTGACTTATCATGATATGATATAGAAAATGCAATTTTATTATTATTTTTGTTTTATTTTTCAAGTTACAAAAAGAGGACGTCATAAAAAAAGATAATTGCTCCCGCTAGTCCTAAACACAGGATTTAGTTGGGGTATATGTTTTGATCTTAAATAGAAGACCCTAATATGTTTTGTCTATAAAATTTATAATATTTTTTTCAAGTTATTTCTATTGATTGCCTTTGTACATGAAATTTTTTTCTCATGAATAGGATAATGATCAAATAAGTATTTTAGAAAAATTAACACAAATTTATTATGAATAATTACTTAATTAATTTTTTTAATATTTATAAATTAATTATCTAATTCTCATATTTAAAATTAGAGAGATCGCGATATTATCAAACTTCAAACCAACAACAACAGCGCATCATTACAAATTGCAAATAATATTATAAAGGGTGTGGATGGCGGGTTTACAAGCCAATCTTGGAGGCTCGTTCCCCACTAAAAGACTTGGAAAGCAAATTCACCACTTTTTTTCACGAAACACGAGACCAAAAGTGATAGAAATTCTCAATGGCCATGACCAATCTTTATCTTATGTTTGGTATATGAGGAAAATGGAGGGGAGGGGGAGGAGAAAATTTTTTTTGTGAACTTGATTTAAAAAATTAGAAAAACGAGGTTTTAAAATTTTAACGAAGAGAATGTAAAATAAAAACATAAAAAACCTCAATTAAACTTTTAATTCCACTCCTTTAATTTTTTTAATAAATTATATATCCCATCAAAGTCCTTGTGTAATCATCAAGCAACAGTGGAGAAATCCCATTATTCCTTAAAATTCTCAAAGTCATCAACATGATTACTATCAGAAATTTTATATAAGCAAGGTAAATATGGGGCCATGGGGTCTGGCCAAATGTCTATATATATGTGTGTGTGTATATATATATAGATTCATATATACAGACATGCCACTTCCCATGGTCTCTATTTTCCAGCAACACATGCATGACATCCATCTCACTGTTATTTACTTTTGTTCTCGTACATAATAGGGTTTAAGGCTTAAAATTTTTAATTAGTATAAAAATAAATATTTTGAAAGGTGCGATTATTTTGGCCGTACATTATTATGATGTTTTCTTTTTTTTTTGGGGGGGGGGTTTAAATTATCCAACAAATCATCATCATCGTTTTCTTGAATGCCCACTCTTCCCGTTCTTTTCCTAAAAAATACTTACTCTCCGCACGCTCTTGAGGAGCTAACGGACAAGTTTGAAATCTAAAATTGCACAAAAATGACACGCTATATTTTATCTGACACTTAAATAATATTGTGGTCCCAACGTTTTAAATTTTTAATTATAGTACTTGAAAGGAGGAAAAAAGACAATATATATAAAATTCCAGTCTCTTTATCACACACCTACTGCTTATGATAAATTTTTTTTTTAAAAAAAAGATCTAAGCATCATTATCGAGCTCCATTATATTGACGCATTTCCAAGGTAATATTCTCTGAGATCAATGATGTATAATTTTGACTAATCGATAATAAAATAAAAGTAATATATTCAGAAATATAATTATTGCCTGCAAGGGCCATCCATTTATAGGATAAGTTCTCTGTATGATCATCAACTTGTTCGTCCCAAGCTTCACATATACGCACCCATCATTCACAGAAACTTATTCACTTCAAACAACCACCATGTCTGATAGTTATGAATACTCCACTAAGTTTCTATCATTTCAGTGTATTATCTTCTCCATGTTCTTCTTTCTTGTTGCTTCCTTTACATTTTCTGTTTCCGCTGCCATTGAAGATGGTGAAGCAAAAGCTCTGTTGAATTGGAAAGCCAGCCTTACTGAGCAAAGCCAAGCAACGTTGTCTTCGTGGAATAATGGCACTAATCTTTGCAAAAACTGGAAGGGAATTTCATGTGATGAAGAATCCATGTTTGTGATCAATATAAGTCTGTCAAATCTTGGCCTACAAGGTACACTTCACAGTCTTAGCTTTGCTTCATTTCCTAGTTTGCAGTATTTTGACCTGGGTTACAACCAATTTTATGGAAACATTCCCCAAGAGATTGGTAACCTATCCAGTATTTTGAGGTTCAATTTGTCAGAGAATCCTTTAATTACCGGTCCCATTCCTAAAGAAATAGGAGCTTTGAGCACTCTCAGTGTTCTTGATCTTAGTGTATGTAAGCTTACGGATAGAATACCCAGTGAAATTGGGAACTTGAGGAACCTGACGGATCTAGTGCTTGCTCGAAATTCTCTTTCTGGTTCCATTCCAGAAGAGATTGGAATGTTGAGTAGACTTTTACAACTTGATTTGGCTAGAAACTCCATGCTATCTGGTAGAATCCCATCATCAATTGGAAACTTGAACATGTTACAAGAACTTTATATCGATTTTTGCAATCTCTCTGGTCCTATACCAAATGAAATTGGAAAACTCGATTCTCTCAAGACAATTTATTTAGAAAGCAATAAACTTTATGGGCCAATCCCTCCCTCTATGGGGAACTTGACAGGTCTCGAGGAGTTGGTCTTGTCAAATAACAATCTTTCTGGTTTAATTCCTCAATCCATTGGAAACTTGATCAATTTACAAGAAATCTATCTAGAATATAACAATCTTTCAGGACCTATTCCTTCCACCATAGGAAACTTGACAAAGCTTGACACTCTAGTATTGATTGAGAACAACCTCAGTGGTCAACTTCCTCGAGAAATGAACAACATAAGTTGGTATAATTTACAAGTGGGTAATAATCATTTCCAAGGCCAACTGCCACAAGAAATTTGTCAGGGTGGGATGTTAATTAGGTTTGTTGCTCAAAATAACCAGCTCATTGGTCCCATTCCAACTAGTTTGAAGAATTGTTCTAGTTTAAGAAGACTCAGGCTTCAGGGTAATCAACTAGTTGATAATGTAACAGATGCTTTTGGAGTATATCCTGATTTGGACTTCATTGATCTAAGTGGAAATCAACTGTATGGCCACCTTTCATCCAGTTGGGGAAAGTGTCAAAATCTCAAGCAATTGTATGTTAACAATAACAAGCTTTCCGGTGATATACCACCAGAACTAGGGGAGGCAGCTAAGCTTGGTGAACTTGACTTGTCTTCAAATCATTTGTATGGACAAATTCCAAAAGAACTAGGCAAGTTGATAATGTTGACAAAACTATTGTTGAGCCACAATAACTTCTCTGGTAATGTTCCCTCAAATATAAGATCGCTTACTCAACTTGAAACATTAGAGTTGGCAGCAAATAATTTCTATGGCTTAATCACAAGAGAGCTTGGGGAATTAAAAAACTTAAAGTTCTTGAATTTGAGTAGAAACAAATTTGATGGAAGTATTGCCCTTCAGTTTGGTCAACTCCGAGAGCTTGAACAACTTGATCTTAGTGACAATTTGCTCAATGGAACAATACCATCAGCGCTTGGCATGTTACCCAAATTGCAAGTATTGAACCTCTCGCATAATGATCTCACTGGTGCTATTCCTTCTGGTTTTAGTGGATCAATGTCAACTTTGACTATTATTGACCTATCAAACAATCAATTAGAAGGCCTTGTTCCAAACAAACCAGCCTTTCAAACATTTGAAGGATTGAAGAATAATAAAGGTTTGTGTGGTAATGTCACTGGCTTACATCCTTGTAGTAATTCTCAAATGAGTCATAAGAGCAAAATCTTCTTGAAGATATTCCTCCCATTAGCAATACTACTATTAGTAGTGGTTGGAGCTTCTTTTATCTTTCTCCTACATGCAAGAAAAGCAAAAACCAAAGATGAAGAAGCACAATCACAGGACATTTATTTTGTATGGAGTTCCAACAGAGAAATATTGTATGAAAATATCATCGAAGCCACAATGAACTTTGATGATAGATATCTAGTTGGGAAAGGTGGCCAAGGAAGTGTTTATAAGGCCGAGTTGCCTACAGGTGATGTTGTTGCTGTAAAAAAGCTTCATTCCTTACCAATTGGGGAAATCTCTAACAAGAAAGCTTTCACAAGTGAGATTCGAGCTCTGACAGAAATCAAACATCGCAACATTGTGAAGTTGTATGGGTTTTGTTCCAACTCACGATTCTCCTTTCTGGTTTATGAGTTCTTGGAAGGTGGCAGCTTGGACAACATACTAAAGGATGAAGCACAAGCCACTAAGCTTGATTGGAAAAAGAGAGTGAATGCCGTTAAAGGTGTCGCTGCTGCTTTATTCCACATGCATCATGACTGTTCATTTCCTATTGTTCATCGTGATATATCAAGCAAGAATGTACTTCTAACTTCAGAATATGAAGAAGCTCACCTCATTGACTTTGGAACAGCCAAGTTTCTGAATCCTAACTCAAACAATATGACCACATTTGTTGGCACCTTCGGTTACGCTGCTCCAGGTAAGGATAATTTCTTCTTTTGCTTTTCTCCTAAGGTACTTTACACTCTTTGTTGTATTAAGGTTGTGACATTAAAACTATTGCAGAGATTGCTTATGTTATGGAAGCGAACGAGAAATGTGATGTTTACAGCTTTGGAGTGTTGACTTTGGAGATCGTTATGGGAATGCATCCCGGAGAGCTTATTTCATCTTTGATGGAGAAATCAACCACATATGATTTGCTATTAAAGGATGTGTTGGATCCACGACTTTTAGCACCCAGAAAATCAATCATTGATGAGGTTATTACAGTTGCAAAAATAGCATTTTTTTGTTTGAATGAGGATCCTCGTTCTCGTCCAACAATGGAACAAGTATCTAAGGATCTTGAACGGCAGCCAAAGTCTCATATGGAAGAACCATTAGTCGGCATCACAATTGGACAACTAATGAATGATTAGACTCATTAATTAGTTAGTCATTTGTGTCTCTGTTGACATGTTGATGAACATAATTAATTGTAAGCTCTCAAAGATCATATGCACCATATGTATGATCAGTTACGTTGCTTGAATTAGGTGAATGTTTGCTTTGAGCATTATATTTTTCACTTTTATAGAATATATAATAGATGACAATATTTAACACTACCAAATGGTTCACCCTAAAAATTAGTGAGACACCTTAAAAATTTTAAAATGTCATGCTTTACTTAAAGTGATAATGTATAATTACTAACGTTGTTAAGCAGCTGGCATTAACGTTAATTGTTCCAACGAAGTTAGCAATGTGTTAGGTAAATAGAATCAAATACCTTAATTTATCAATTATTTTTCGGGGATAAACAATACAATAGCTTCACTTTTGACTTAATAATCAGTCATCCCACGTGATTGTGTATTATTATATCTTATGAATCATATCCCAAAATAATTATCTGAATGGGAAAGGGAAAGCATCACCCCGTTCAAAATTAATCCATCATTGTTTATTGTTGTGATTCAATTTATTTTATAAATTTTATTTTATTTCTCAATATTCTTTATCCTATGTGCCCTCTAGTAATTAAATGACAATGAACCCAAATAAACATTAAGAAAAAGGGACTGTGGAAACCCAACTATACAGTGGGGCTGGGACAGAAGGCAAGAGCACACCAATTTGGAATTTTGAAGAATTTAAATATGTAAACACTCTTTAGGCCAATAATTTCTTTTAATTTCCCTCTGGGCCAAAGGTCAATGATAATGTTTATTGATGATAAACACACATGTTTGGTTTTCTCTGTATTTCTTTTGTTTTTGTAATGAAACTAATTAATTAACGTATGCTTTTCTAGAAAGAGTGAGAGTCGTCAATGGAAGAAACAATGGTGTCCTCCAACGAAATAAAGCAAGGGAATATTGACAATGTGAATCCAAAATATATATTTTTTTAGCCAAAAAACCAAAATATTCAATCCTAATAATTAAAGTTACCATGTTTATATCGTTATCAAGTTATATTATACAACTAATTATAAAGTAACTTTAACATATTTATAGTCAAATATTATACTCCTCCGGTTCTTAATATACGACCTGTTTAACTAATTTGATTAGATTAAAAAAATTAAGTAGGTTAGTTAATTATAAGAAATATGACATGCTTTTTCTGAAATATCATAATCATCTTCCTTAATATTCTCATTCCTTCTTCTACTTAATTATGATTGGAGGAGTATTCATAGAGATAATTTAAAAAAATTAATAAATATGAGAAATAAGTTATATATTAAGGACTGGAGGAGTATTATATACTCCCTCCATCCCTTTTTATAAGCAACAACTATCATCCCCTTTTTGTCCCTAAATATAACCAAGACTTACAAGTTGTCTTAAATTTTTGTAGCAAATTTTCTATTTTGTCCATATTAATTACTTATTTTAGTATTTAATATATTTATTGTCTTATTTTCCAAATGATCATCTCTCTTCATCACACATTCTCTCTCTTTCATAATTCTTTTTATTATAATAATTTTCTTATTCTCTTTCTTATACTCTCCCCTCCATAAATAATGGTATTTTGGAGAAAGAACTTCTAATTTTTTACTTATTTATTATCTGTAACTAACTTTTTGATCTACATAATAGAGTCCTATGTTGCTTATAATAAGGGACGGAGGGAGTAACTTAATGAAAACCTTTGGTCATTAGTTAAACATTGTATTCAAAAAATAGTAATATTAACAACAAATTGATGAGGATGGTTAATTTGATGAAGGACAGTGGTGGATGAGAAAGGAGAAGATTAGAGAATCACACTTTAACCAAAGATTAATTTGATGGAATCATTTTTCATCCCAAATTTTAGATGCAAAAAGGATTATAAGATTCTCTTTTCAGGCTTTACATTATACACCGTGTAAAAATGCAACCAAATGAGCTTTTTTTTTTTTTTCAATTAGCACAATTAAACACAATTAAGAAAAGAAAAGGAAGCCCTTCGCTATTACCAAAAAAAAATTAACACATCAATTTAATTTTATTATTTGGTTATGTATAATATCTATTATATGCATATATTATTCAACCCTGGTACACATGCAATATTGTCAATTATTGTGAATGGCAATGCAAAAAAAAAAAAAATTAATACAATATCTCGTCTGTCAACTTTTAAACCAATAGTTTTGTTTTCTCATAAGACAAAATGATCCAGATTTTTAGTTAATTTTAGAGACCAACGTCTTAGACAAAAAGAAATTTGACAGATCAAAATCTATGATAATTTAAGAAATTAAAAATTATATTAACCCTAAAAAAAGTTGCATTGTTGTTATTGAAGCCAGGTCAAAGTGCACCAATTTAACATTTAAAACATGTGTGAATATCAAACCCCCTTCCCTGTCAATTCTTAATTCCTTTATGGACCAAAGGTCAATGCAAATATTTAAGAATATTCTCCATGTTATGTATAAAGTCTAATATACAATTGTACAATGTGAAACATACAATAAAATTAGCGGTGTGAGGATTATAATATAGAAAGTTTCATAAGCCATCATTAATATTATACACTACGATAACTCATTTCATACTGCATGCACATGTATCGGCGAGGAACCTCTGCATTGTATACCCTCTCTATTACGCCTCCATTTAATTGAAA
>NW_021633233.1:0-147955 GCF_004799145.2 Neltuma alba | reverse complement strand
CAATTGAGTTTCTGACTTTTCTTGAAGGTCCATATTCAATACTCTTAATTTCTCAAAGTTCCTAAGTGTTGGCTGATTCTGCATATTGTGATTGCTTTGTTTAAATTGTTTAGTTCTTTAAAGAGCCTCAAGAGGGATTTCAGAGTGGAAAAAGGCAAGAGTGATATACCTCAATTTAAAAGCCAAGTTTGAGTGAAACCGAGTGTTGAGTGTCATTCTTGAGGAAACACGTGAGGAAATTTGTGAGGAACTTTACTTCACTAACATAATTAATTTTCCTTGAAGTCACAATGTCTAATGCAGATGGGACATCTGGTGGTAGTGGAAATCCAATGAATATTGAAGACACCCTTAGGGCAATGCAGCAACATTTTCAACGGATGAATGTGGTTTATGGAGAGATAAGGGATAGAATGGATAGACAAGATGAAAGGATTGTAAATCTGCAAAGAGCCCAACCTAAACCTAGAAGGCATGGAAGGCAAAGGGAGGTTTCTATGGATGACTTTGAATCTGAAAATAACAAAGTTGGTGGTAGTGAGGATGAAGTCAATTCTGAATCTGAAGTTGAACTGATAAGGAATAGGCATAGAGGGGATAGGTAGGGGAAGAAGATATGGGAGAAATAACCCAAGGGAGAGAGATAGAGTAGATGGGAACCTTGGGAGCATCAAAATGAAGATACCATCATTCCAAGGTAGAAATGATCCTGAAGCCTACTTAGAGTGGGAAAAGAAAATAGAAATGATCTTGAGTGTCATAATTATTCTGAAGCTAAAAAGGTGAAGTTGGCAGCAATAGAATTCACTGATTATGCCATTGTTTGGTGGGATAAATTGGTATTAATAGGAGGAATAATGGAGAGAGGCCTGTAACAACTTGGAGCGAAATGAAAGCTCTAATGAAGAAGAGATTTGTTCCCAACCATTATTTTAGAGAGCTTTATCAAAAGTTGCAGACCCTTACACAAGGTCCTAGGAGTGTAGAGGAGTACAATAAGGAGATGGAATTGGCCATGATAAGAGCTAATGTGCAAGAAGATAGAGAAGCAACAATGGCCCGATTTCTAAGTGGGTTGAACAAAGATATAGCTGATATAGTTGAATTGCATCATTATGTAGAACTAGAAGACATGGTGCATATGGCTATTAAGGTGGAAAAGCAACTCAAGCGAAAAGGTGCTTCAAAATTTCATTCTGGATCAACTTCTTCTTTCAAACAGAATTGGAAGAAAGAAAGGAGAAAAAGCTATCCAAAAGGAGACCACTAGAGGCAAAGAAGAAGCTTCATCAAAGAGCAAAGGTAAATCTGATTCCCAAACTTCTAGAAATAGGGATATAAAATGTTTCAAGTGTTTGGGTACAGGTCATATTGCTTCTCAATGCCCCAACAAGAGAGTTATGATTCTGAAAAATAATGAAGTTGTGACTGAAAGTGAGAGTGAAAGTGATGACTCCATGCCCCTACTTGAAGATGCTAGTGATGATGGGATTGAGTATGCTGTGGAAGGAGAATGCCTTGTGGTTAGAAGAGCCTTGAATTGTCAAGTGAAGGAAGATGAGTTGAATGAGCAAAGGGAAAATATTTTCCATACTCGCTGCCTCATTAATAACAAGGTATGTAGTTTGATAATTGATGGTGGGAGTGTTACAAATGTTGCAAGCACTACAATGGTTGAGAAATTACATTTGCCCACTGTTAGACACCCTAGACCATACAAGCTGCAATGGCTGAATGAATGTGGGGAGATTAAAGTTGATAAGCAAGTTCTTGTTTCTTTTTCAATTGGGAAGTATTGTGATGAAGTATTATGTGATGTTGTTCCTATGCATGCTGGACATATACTTTTGGGAAGACCTTGGGAATTTGATAGAAAGGTAAAGAAAGATGGGCTTACAAATAGATATTCTTTTGTAATGAACAACAGACCCATTACTCTTGTACCATTGACCCCAAAGCAAGTGTATGAGGATCAACTTAAGATGAAAAAGAGAGAGATAAAAAAGAGAGTGATATGAAAAATGTGAGAGAGACATCAAAAAGAAATGGGAGTGAAAAGGAGAGAAAAGATGAGAGTTCAAAAAAAGAATTTCAGAAAAAAATGAAGAGAGAAAAGAGAAAAAGAAATTGAGTTTTTATGCAAAAGAAAGTGAAGTGAGGAATGCCTTTTTGGCTGAACAACATTTGCTTCTCCTTGTTTACAAGGAATCCTTTTTGGATACTAATGACATTAACTCTTCCTTTCCAAGTGTTGTTAGTTCTTTATTGCAGGAATATGTTGATGTGTTCCCAGAGGAGATTCCACCTGGATTACCACCCATTAGAGGAATTGAGCATCAAATTGATTTCATTCCAGGAGCAACAATTCCTAATAGGCCAGCCTATAGAAGCAATCCAGAAGAGACAAAGGAACTTCAAAGGCAAGTGGAAGAGCTCATGGCAAGGGGATATGTTAGAGAAAGCTTGAGTCCTTGTGCTGTTCCGGTACTTTTGGTCCCAAAGAAAGATGGAACTTGGAGGATGTGCATTGATTGCAGAGCTGTGAATAACATCACTATAAAGTATCGCCATCCCATTCCTAGATTAGATGATATGCTTGATGAATTGCATGGTTCTATTGTCTTTTCTAAGATTGATTTGAAATCTGGATACCATCAAATTAGAATGAGGGAAGGGGATGAATGGAAAACTGCTTTCAAAACAAAACATGGTTTGTATGAATGGTTAGTTATGCCATTTGGGTTAACTAATGCACCTAGTACTTTCATGAGATTAATGAATCATGTTTTGCGTGCTTTCATTGGGAAATTTGTTGTGGTTTATTTTGATGACATTCTGATTTACAGCAAGAATCTTGATGAGCATTTGAATCATTTGCATTGTGTGCTTGATGTTTTGAGAAAGGAAAAATTGTTTGCAAATATGAAGAAGTGTGATTTTTGTATGGATAAAATTGTTTTTCTTGGCTTTGTGGTGAGTGCTAAAGGAATAGAAGTTGATGAAGAAAAGATAAGAGCTATTAAAGAATGGCCAACACCTAAAAGCATAACTGAGGTGAGAAGCTTTCATGGTTTGGCTAGTTTTTATAGGCGCTTTGTCAAAGATTTTAGCACACTTGCTGCACCACTCACTGAAGTTATTAAAAAGTCTGTTGGTTTTAAATGGGATAAAGAACAAGATGTTGCATTCATTAGGCTTAAGGATAAATTGTGTTCTGCACCTGTATTAGTATTGCCTAACTTTAACAAAACTTTTGAGATTGAATGTGATGCATCTGGAGTTGGAATAGGAGCTGTTTTGATGCAGGAAGGAAAGCCAATTGCTTATTTTAGTGAAAAGTTGAATGGAGCAGCCTTGAAGTATCCAACATATGACAAGGAGCTCTATGCACTTAAAAGAGCATTAGAGAATTGGCAACACTACCTTTGGCCTAAACAATTTGTAATTCATACTGATCATCAATCTTTGAAGCACATTAAGGGTCAAGGTAAGCTGAACAAGAGACATGCAAGGTGGCTGGAATTTATTGAGACATTTCCGTATGTCATCAGATACAAGAAAGGTAAAGAAAATGTGGTGGCTGATGCATTGTCAAGAAGGTATACTCTTCTTACTACTCTAAATGCTAGGTTGCTTGGTTTTGAATATATCAAGGAATTGTATGCCATTGATGCTGATTTTGCTGAAGTGTTTCTTGCTTGTGAAAAGAAAGCATTTGAAAAGTTTTATAGGATTGATGGGTACTTGTTTAAAGAAAACAGATTGTGTGTGCCTCAATGTTCTTTGCGAGAATTACTTGTGAGAGAAGCACATGGGGGAGGATTAATGGGTCACTTTGGTGTGAAAAAGACTTTGGATGTTTTGCATGAACATTTCTTTTGGCCTAAAATGAAACGTGATGTGGAAAGAATCTGTGCTAAATGCATAACTTGTAAAAAGGCTAAATCTAGAGTCTTGCCACATGGTTTGTACACCCCATTACCTGTGCCTAGTGAACCTTGGGTAGATATATCAATGGATTTTATTTTGGGTTTACCTAGGTCAAGAAAGGGTATGGATTCCATATTTGTGGTTGTCGATAGATTTTCTAAAATGGCACATTTCATTGCTTGCCATAAAACTGATGATGCCACATACATTGCTGATTTGTTCTTTAAGGAAATTGTAAGACTTCATGGTGTTCCTAAAAGTATTGTTTCTGATAGGGATACAAAATTCTTGAGTCATTTTTGGAGGATTTTGTGGGGTAAGCTGGGTACTAAATTATTGTTTTCTACTGCTTGTCATCCACAAACTGATGGACAAACTGAGGTAGTTAATAGAACTTTAACTCAATTGCTTAGAACTGTGATTCAAAAGAACTTGAAGAATTGGGAAAATTGCTTGTCATTCATTGAATTTGCTTACAATAGGAGTGTGCACTCATCTACTGATTATTCTCCTTTTGAAATAGTGTATGGTTTTAATCCACTAACTCCCTTGGATTTATTACCATTGCCTATTGATGAGAGGGCCAGTCTTGATGGGACAAAAAAAGCTGAAACAGTGAAACAACTTCATCAAAAAGTGAAACAACAAATTGAAAAGAAAAATGAGCAATATGCATCCAAGGCTAACAAAGGAAGAAGGCGTGTTCTCTTTGAACCTGGTGATTGGGTGTGGGTGCATATGAGGAAAGAAAGATTTCCAGCTCAAAGAAAGTCCAAATTAGCTCCAAGAGGAGATGGTCCATTTCAAGTGCTTGAAAGAATCAATGACAATGCTTACAAAATTGATTTACTTGGTAAGTATAATGTTAGTGCTACTTTCAATGTGGCTGATTTATCTCCTTTTGATGCAGGTGATGATTCGAGGTCGAATCCTTTTGAGGAGAGGGGGAATGATGCGATACAGCAAGCTAACTCCTCAACTTCCAATGATCCATTGCAAATCCCAACTGGACCAATCACAAGAGCAAGAGCTAAAAGAATTAAGGAAGCTTTGAGTGGGCTAGTGCAAGACACCTTGACAAAGCAAATGGCATTTATTGGAGTATCAAATCTGGATAAAAATGCTGAGGATGTCACTAATGTCATTTGGGCTGAAAATGGAGCTACTGATCATATCTTGGGCTTGGAGACTTCAATTTAAGGAGCTTGGATCAAGTACAACACATGAGAAGACTCATTTGGGCCTAATTAATCATATTTTGGGCTTGATATGCTGATTATATTTCATTAAATGCATTTGTGCGAAAATTCATAATTAGTTGGCAGATTTGACTTTTGAATTTCCAAGTTACCTAAATCAAGTCCTTATGAATTTATTATGTTTTGATTTTCTAGATTGCATTTAATGCTTTTTAGGTCAGATCTTGAATGTATCCTCTATAAGATATTGTAACCCTCATTTTGGGAGGAGATTTGGAATTTTGAATGAAAACTTGCATTTTGCAATTTCTGATTGAGAGGAGTTCTCTCTAGGGTTCTTCATTGAACTAACAGACTTATCAAGGCTTGATCAATCTTGTGGCGTCTTTCAACACTTCGGGTCCTTGTTCTTCCGTGTTCAAGGGTTCAAGTAGATCACCAGACCTTTGTTTACGTTCTTGGGGTGCGTATATTCAGATCGGTTGTGGGTTCGTGGGATTTTTCCTTGTGGGTTCTCACCATCTTGGTATCAGAGCTTTGGATCTAAACTCAGGTCATATTTTTCTGTTAGTTTACCTTCATTTTCGTTCTTCATTTGGTGCCTTTTCTTGTGTCTGTTCGTCTTCTGCGTTTCTGTTCATCACCGAAATTGTCATCCTTGTCCATTCACTTTTCCGTTGAGTTTTGTGAAGTTTAATAGGTCATTTTCATAGTTCGGAATCCCTTCTTTCGTCTCGTTTTGGTTTCATCTAAATCCGACTTTTGTAGGGCAAGTTATACCCATTTGAAAAGGACGCGTTTTCTGGAATTTCTGGGTTCAGATTGCTTGTTCTGTTTTGTTTATGGTATTTTTGTGATTTTCCTTGCATTATTCAGTGAAAAAAAAAAGAAAAGAAAAGGGAAAAGACAAGAAAAAAAAGGAAAAAAAAAAGGTACCCAAAAAGAAAGGGACAGAAAAAAAAAACGAAAAGAAATTATAGTGCTGGCAGTGTTTTGAGCAAATCATCTTCATATCCAAATTCTATTTTGGCTTTTGCAATACTTGTGTCAATTGAGTTTCTGACTTTTCTTGAAGGTCCATATTCAATACTCTTAATTTCTCAAAGTTCCTAAGTGTTGGCTGATTCTGCATATTGTGATTGCTTTGTTTAAATTGTTTAGTTCTTTAAAGAGCCTCAAGAGGGATTTCAGAGTGGAAAAAGGCAAGAGTGATATACCTCAATTTAAAAGCCAAGTTTGAGTGAAACACGAGTGTTGAGTGTCATTCTTGAGGGAAACACGTGAGGAAATTTGTGAGGAACTTTACTTCACTAACATAATTAATTTTCCTTGAAGTCACAATGTCTAATGCAGATGGGACATCTGGTGGTAGTGGAAATCCAATGAATATTGAAGACACCCTTAGGGCAATGCAGCAACATTTTCAACGGATGAATGTGGTTTATGGAGAGATAAGGGATAGAATGGATAGACAAGATGAAAGGATTGTAAATCTGCAAAGAGCCCAACCTAAACCTAGAAGGCATGGAAGGCAAAGGGAGGTTTCTATGGATGACTTTGAATCTGAAAATAACAAAGTTGGTGGTAGTGAGGATGAAGTCAATTCTGAATCTGAAGTTGAACTGATAAGGAATAGGCATAGAGGGGATAGGTATGGGAGAAGATATGGGAGAAATAACCCAAGGGAGAGAGATAGAGTAGATGGGAACCTTGGGAGCATCAAAATGAAGATACCATCATTCCAAGGTAGAAATGATCCTGAAGCCTACTTAGAGTGGGAAAAGAAAATAGAAATGATCTTTGAGTGTCATAATTATTCTGAAGCTAAAAAGGTGAAGTTGGCAGCAATAGAATTCACTGATTATGCCATTGTTTGGTGGGATAAATTGGGTATTAATAGGAGGAATAATGGAGAGAGGCCTGTAACAACTTGGAGCGAAATGAAAGCTCTAATGAAGAAGAGATTTGTTCCCAACCATTATTTTAGAGAGCTTTATCAAAAGTTGCAGACCCTTACACAAGGTCCTAGGAGTGTAGAGGAGTACAATAAGGAGATGGAATTGGCCATGATAAGAGCTAATGTGCAAGAAGATAGAGAAGCAACAATGGCCCGATTTCTAAGTGGGTTGAACAAAGATATAGCTGATATAGTTGAATTGCATCATTATGTAGAACTAGAAGACATGGTGCATATGGCTATTAAGGTGGAAAAGCAACTCAAGCGAAAAGGTGCTTCAAAATTTCATTCTGGATCAACTTCTTCTTTCAAACAGAATTGGAAGAAAGGAGAAAAAGCTATCCAAAAGGAGACCACTAGAGGCAAAGAAGAAGCTTCATCAAAGAGCAAAGGTAAATCTGATTCCCAAACTTCTAGAAATAGGGATATAAAATGTTTCAAGTGTTTGGGTACAGGTCATATTGCTTCTCAATGCCCCAACAAGAGAGTTATGATTCTGAAAAATAATGAAGTTGTGACTGAAAGTGAGAGTGAAAGTGATGACTCCATGCCCCTACTTGAAGATGCTAGTGATGATGGGATTGAGTATGCTGTGGAAGGAGAATGCCTTGTGGTTAGAAGAGCCTTGAATTGTCAAGTGAAGGAAGATGAGTTGAATGAGCAAAGGGAAAATATTTTCCATACTCGCTGCCTCATTAATAACAAGGTATGTAGTTTGATAATTGATGGTGGGAGTGTTACAAATGTTGCAAGCACTACAATGGTTGAGAAATTACATTTGCCCACTGTTAGACACCCTAGACCATACAAGCTGCAATGGCTGAATGAATGTGGGGAGATTAAAGTTGATAAGCAAGTTCTTGTTTCTTTTTCAATTGGGAAGTATTGTGATGAAGTATTATGTGATGTTGTTCCTATGCATGCTGGACATATACTTTTGGGAAGACCTTGGGAATTTGATAGAAAGGTAAAGAAAGATGGGCTTACAAATAGATATTCTTTTGTAATGAACAACAGACCCATTACTCTTGTACCATTGACCCCAAAGCAAGTGTATGAGGATCAACTTAAGATGAAAAAAGAGAGAGATAAAAAAGAGAGTGATATGAAAAATGTGAGAGAGACATCAAAAAGAAATGGGAGTGAAAAGGAGAGAAAAGATGAGAGTTCAAAAAAAGAATTTCAGAAAAAAAATGAAGAGAGAAAAGAGAAAAAGAAATTGAGTTTTTATGCAAAAGAAAGTGAAGTGAGGAATGCCTTTTTGGCTGAACAACATTTGCTTCTCCTTGTTTACAAGGAATCCTTTTTGGATACTAATGACATTAACTCTTCCTTTCCAAGTGTTGTTAGTTCTTTATTGCAGGAATATGTTGATGTGTTCCCAGAGGAGATTCCACCTGGATTACCACCCATTAGAGGAATTGAGCATCAAATTGATTTCATTCCAGGAGCAACAATTCCTAATAGGCCAGCCTATAGAAGCAATCCAGAAGAGACAAAGGAACTTCAAAGGCAAGTGGAAGAGCTCATGGCAAGGGGATATGTTAGAGAAAGCTTGAGTCCTTGTGCTGTTCCGGTACTTTTGGTCCCAAAGAAAGATGGAACTTGGAGGATGTGCATTGATTGCAGAGCTGTGAATAACATCACTATAAAGTATCGCCATCCCATTCCTAGATTAGATGATATGCTTGATGAATTGCATGGTTCTATTGTCTTTTCTAAGATTGATTTGAAATCTGGATACCATCAAATTAGAATGAGGGAAGGGGATGAATGGAAAACTGCTTTCAAAACAAAACATGGTTTGTATGAATGGTTAGTTATGCCATTTGGGTTAACTAATGCACCTAGTACTTTCATGAGATTAATGAATCATGTTTTGCGTGCTTTCATTGGGAAATTTGTTGTGGTTTATTTTGATGACATTCTGATTTACAGCAAGAATCTTGATGAGCATTTGAATCATTTGCATTGTGTGCTTGATGTTTTGAGAAAGGAAAAATTGTTTGCAAATATGAAGAAGTGTGATTTTTGTATGGATAAAATTGTTTTTCTTGGCTTTGTGGTGAGTGCTAAAGGAATAGAAGTTGATGAAGAAAAGATAAGAGCTATTAAAGAATGGCCAACACCTAAAAGCATAACTGAGGTGAGAAGCTTTCATGGTTTGGCTAGTTTTTATAGGCGCTTTGTCAAAGATTTTAGCACACTTGCTGCACCACTCACTGAAGTTATTAAAAAGTCTGTTGGTTTTAAATGGGATAAAGAACAAGATGTTGCATTCATTAGGCTTAAGGATAAATTGTGTTCTGCACCTGTATTAGTATTGCCTAACTTTAACAAAACTTTTGAGATTGAATGTGATGCATCTGGAGTTGGAATAGGAGCTGTTTTGATGCAGGAAGGAAAGCCAATTGCTTATTTTAGTGAAAAGTTGAATGGAGCAGCCTTGAAGTATCCAACATATGACAAGGAGCTCTATGCACTTAAAAGAGCATTAGAGAATTGGCAACACTACCTTTGGCCTAAACAATTTGTAATTCATACTGATCATCAATCTTTGAAGCACATTAAGGGTCAAGGTAAGCTGAACAAGAGACATGCAAGGTGGCTGGAATTTATTGAGACATTTCCGTATGTCATCAGATACAAGAAAGGTAAAGAAAATGTGGTGGCTGATGCATTGTCAAGAAGGTATACTCTTCTTACTACTCTAAATGCTAGGTTGCTTGGTTTTGAATATATCAAGGAATTGTATGCCATTGATGCTGATTTTGCTGAAGTGTTTCTTGCTTGTGAAAAGAAAGCATTTGAAAAGTTTTATAGGATTGATGGGTACTTGTTTAAAGAAAACAGATTGTGTGTGCCTCAATGTTCTTTGCGAGAATTACTTGTGAGAGAAGCACATGGGGGAGGATTAATGGGTCACTTTGGTGTGAAAAAGACTTTGGATGTTTTGCATGAACATTTCTTTTGGCCTAAAATGAAACGTGATGTGGAAAGAATCTGTGCTAAATGCATAACTTGTAAAAAGGCTAAATCTAGAGTCTTGCCACATGGTTTGTACACCCCATTACCTGTGCCTAGTGAACCTTGGGTAGATATATCAATGGATTTTATTTTGGGTTTACCTAGGTCAAGAAAGGGTATGGATTCCATATTTGTGGTTGTCGATAGATTTTCTAAAATGGCACATTTCATTGCTTGCCATAAAACTGATGATGCCACATACATTGCTGATTTGTTCTTTAAGGAAATTGTAAGACTTCATGGTGTTCCTAAAAGTATTGTTTCTGATAGGGATACAAAATTCTTGAGTCATTTTTGGAGGATTTTGTGGGGTAAGCTGGGTACTAAATTATTGTTTTCTACTGCTTGTCATCCACAAACTGATGGACAAACTGAGGTAGTTAATAGAACTTTAACTCAATTGCTTAGAACTGTGATTCAAAAGAACTTGAAGAATTGGGAAAATTGCTTGTCATTCATTGAATTTGCTTACAATAGGAGTGTGCACTCATCTACTGATTATTCTCCTTTTGAAATAGTGTATGGTTTTAATCCACTAACTCCCTTGGATTTATTACCATTGCCTATTGATGAGAGGGCCAGTCTTGATGGGACAAAAAAAGCTGAAACAGTGAAACAACTTCATCAAAAAGTGAAACAACAAATTGAAAAGAAAAATGAGCAATATGCATCCAAGGCTAACAAAGGAAGAAGGCGTGTTCTCTTTGAACCTGGTGATTGGGTGTGGGTGCATATGAGGAAAGAAAGATTTCCAGCTCAAAGAAAGTCCAAATTAGCTCCAAGAGGAGATGGTCCATTTCAAGTGCTTGAAAGAATCAATGACAATGCTTACAAAATTGATTTACTTGGTAAGTATAATGTTAGTGCTACTTTCAATGTGGCTGATTTATCTCCTTTTGATGCAGGTGATGATTCGAGGTCGAATCCTTTTGAGGAGAGGGGGAATGATGCGATACAGCAAGCTAACTCCTCAACTTCCAATGATCCATTGCAAATCCCAACTGGACCAATCACAAGAGCAAGAGCTAAAAGAATTAAGGAAGCTTTGAGTGGGCTAGTGCAAGACACCTTGACAAAGCAAATGGCATTTATTGGAGTATCAAATCTGGATAAAAATGCTGAGGATGTCACTAATGTCATTTGGGCTGAAAATGGAGCTACTGATCATATCTTGGGCTTGGAGACTTCAATTTAAGGAGCTTGGATCAAGTACAACACATGAGAAGACTCATTTGGGCCTAATTAATCATATTTTGGGCTTGATATGCTGATTATATTTCATTAAATGCATTTGTGCGAAAATTCATAATTAGTTGGCAGATTTGACTTTTGAATTTCCAAGTTACCTAAATCAAGTCCTTATGAATTTATTATGTTTTGATTTTCTAGATTGCATTTAATGCTTTTTAGGTCAGATCTTGAATGTATCCTCTATAAGATATTGTAACCCTCATTTTGGGAGGGGATTTGGAATTTTGAATGAAAACTTGCATTTTGCAATTTCTGATTGAGAGGAGTTCTTTCTAGGGTTCTTCATTGAACTAACAGACTTATCAAGGCTTGATCAATCTTGTGGCGTCTTTCAACACTTCGGGTCCTTGTTCTTCCGTGTTCAAGGGTTCAAGTAGATCACCAGACCTTTGTTTACGTTCTTGGGGTGCGTATATTCAGATCGGTTGTGGGTTCGTGGGATTTTTCCTTGTGGGTTCTCACCAAAGGGAAGAGAGGGGTACGTATCTGCTCTTTCCCATATTGGGCACATCCTCTTCATCGTCCCAAATATCTTCTACCAAATCAGTGGTTGCTTCTTCCTCCACTCCCATCGATCCTCTTGCCTAGTCATTCTTGATGTCAAGTGGTTTAGGATTTTGGTTTCTACTATATCTCTCACTTCTTTCTATCTCTGTTACTGTGTGTTGGGAAGTGTTGTTTACCTCTATTATGTTTTCCTCCAATTTGTTCAACTTCCCGTTATTTATGTTCTATTGGGATTCTCTTTTATACACCACCATCTAGCTTATTTTGCCTTAACTACTTTATGGATATGTTGACTAGCTACTTTAGGCTGATTCTTGCTCACTCAAATTGTTTGTTCCACCATCTGTTTGTTCCACTAACTCCTTGCCTTGAGGCCTATAAACTTTTTTGGCCTTCATGATTAGTTTTCCTCCCTGTTCCATTCTGGAGGTACTCATTGGTCCTCTTTATAGAGTTAGTGGTTTCTTCTTCTCATCCGGCATCAATTCTGCCCCTCTAACGCCAGATCCCTCAGTAGTGTTTTTCTGGTACAACTTGTAAAACCCTTAACCTCAAAACATTATAACTTATCATAAAATCACTATTATGGTAGAAAAGGAAATCTGTTAAATGAACTACCATAGTAGGAAGAAATTTGCATAATTTTGAATTCACATTTAAACCGTTGCATGCAACTAAAATAATCCATTCATATACATCTACTGGGCCTCCGAGCCTCCGGCCCGGGTAACAACAGACATCACATTAGCCCATCTAAGTGATTCCCAACAAAATGATCCAGAGTTCATAAAACACTAGCAATGGCCTCCGGCCAACCAAAATAAGGAGATACATTCTCTCCAGTTTACGACAAGGCCGGGTAGTCAAATATATCAAAAAGCAGTCCTAAATGTGGCAATATATACTAGTCATACATATACAAATGCTAGAGGCCTAAAGCTAACTAAGCTCAAGCCTCTGCGTCTCTTCCCGATGGCCCACGCCCGGAACCTTCACCTGAAAACATTGTAAACCACGGGGTGAGACAAAGTCTCAGTAACCAACCTTTCCAATACTAGGTACTACTAAATAGGTGCTCGTAAGGTGTCAAGTGGGGCAGTTCACAAATAATATATAACGATAGCCACAACAATTCATGCAAGTGCAATGATGCAATCCCATCAACTAAATCCCTCACTTTGGGGGATTTTCAGGAGCCGAAGCCGGCCTATCCCTCACTATGGGGGATGTAAGGAGCCATAAAGGCCTATCCCTCACTCTGGGGGACGTAGGGAGCCAAAAGGCCTATCCCTCACTCTGGGGGACGTAGGGAGCCAAAAGGCCTATCCCTCACTATGGGGGACGTACTAAGCTAACCATCATGCATTAATGGAGGCCTTACCACGTGGTAGTAACAGACAAAACTCTCACCAATTTCCCAATTAATGCATCATGCTCAAATCATAATCAAGGAGTAATAATCATTTCACAATTAACCTCATTCAGTGGCGTAACTTTCACAATTCCAAAATTCATTCATCATTAGTCGAAACCCCACAAGACGGTTTTCCTTTTTATACACAACATACAGTTTGAACATAATTACTACTTAGAGCACAAAACATAAATCTACTCACAATACCACAGAAGCAAGTACTAAGGATTGGAAAGTGGTTACCTCTCGCCTGAGCAAGGAATAACAAACCGACAATGTGGCCCCGTGCACCACCACGACTCACAACCGGTCTACACAAGCACACAAACACACAACCATCATATATTAGCTTTCAAACTAATAATGTGGCCAAAACAACACTTGGGGACACAAAATTCCTACCTCCCATCAAAACTCTACCCTACTCAAAGGGTATAACTATCAAAACAACACTCCAAAGTCCTCAAAGTCTATTAAAACATCAAGTCTCCTTCCAAGCATCAATTAGAGTTCAAACCTCAAGGACCCACTATAGGAATTCAACCTCCAACATCCCATTTGAGCAATTAAAGTTCCAACAACAAATCTAAACCGATTAAACATCCAATTTAACTCTCCTTAACATAACCCAAATCACAAAACTCAGAATCAACCTCTACATTGTCATCCTCAATCCCAAATCATCCATTTCCATAAACCCTAACTCCAAAAATTCAAGATTCTTTAAATCCAAGAAAACTACACCGATTAAACACTTAAACTAACCCAAAGCAATCAATTAAACTCAAAACAATCGGTTAAAAACCTCAGTTCCATCACAACTCAGAAAATCCTAGGGTTCCACCAAAAATCCTCAGAAATTCCAAGAAATTCCAAGAAAGAAAGAAGATTAGAGGTTAAAATCACTTACTTGAGGTAATGGATCCTTAGAAATGCCTTTCCCAAGCCTCAACAACGAAACCCTAGCAGAGCTCCTCTCTCCTCCTTCAGATTTTCTTATTTTCGCACGCTGAACCCTCCAGTGACTATATAGATTGGCGACCTTTCGCCGCGGCGAACCCCAATCTTCACCGCGGCGAACTAATCCCGAGAGGGATTACTGGCCTGAAAACTCGACTTCGCCGCGGTGAACTCCAATCTTCGCCGCGACGAAAGCTTCCCGAGAGGAAACTCTCGCTCGCTCAAAAAAACTTCGCCGCGGCATACCCTTACCTTCGCCGCGGCGAAACCTTCCCGAAAGGGAAGCCTCGCTCACCAGAACAACTTCGCCGCGGCGTCCCTATAACTTCGCCGCGGCCAAACCTTCCAGGGAAGACACTCCCCTCTAAAACTCCTGGTGCGCCGCGGCGAACATACCCTGAGAGGGGTACGTTCACCTATTCCTCCAACAAACCTCAAATCCAACCCAAACACCAAGATCAAGATTAAATTGCTAATCTATCCTCAAAATCAACCCAAAAGAGGCTATTAAAACCCGATAAAACTCAGGATGTTACACAACTCGCCCCTCCTCTATCTCTTTCCTCATCCTCAATTTCTACAAGGAATGTGAATCGTGATTTGGGCGGCTGCATTTCTACTTTCCTATTACCTCTTGCCATCATCCTTGCCTTTGTATGATTTTCTTTCATATCACATTACCTCAATACCCTAGTTTTCTTTGTCCTAGAGATAAATATCCATGGACCAAAAGTCTCTTGATTCCTTACTACAGTTCCCTTGTCTCCTTGTTCTGGCATACTTCCCTACGCTGGTTTTTTCGGCGAGCTATACTGGTGATTATCTGAGCAGCGAGTTCTTGTCGTTGTTTGTGAAACTTTTTTTCCAAGGGCATACTTCCCATCGATGGCCATATAGGCCACATTCGAAACATATAAGGTCCAGCTCTTCATATTCAACATTGAAGATTTTGCCTGCTGCTATCACGCAGGGAACGAGCTATTTTTGCAGATCAAGCTCAACGCATATTCGGGCATAACAAGCACATTTCACCTTGTTTCCAGAGTTCTTTGCTAACATATGTAGATCTACACAAAGAGGCCGACCTATCCTGTCTCGTAGTCAAAACATACAATGGTTATTATAACACATCATTAGAAACCCTGACCTAAGAAACTATTCTTCAGAGCTGATTCTTGAAAGAATCAAAGTAAGGTGTCCATCGTTGTACCAGAATGTTGTGTTGCGCTATGACCCATGGTCCATCATATAACACCTTTTTATAATGTTCCTTCCACAACTCCTGGTTGGTGAACTTGACTTTAAAGTAGTTGTTGGGAATATCTATCAGATCAAAATCTATAGTTCCCTATAGTCATGTCAGGTAAGCCTTCAGCGTTAAAAGGTTAAAGTGTTTTCCTAGCACCGTGGTAATCAACGAGTAGTTCCATGGCTTGCACCACTCATTATACTCCTCTAGTGTGATCAGAACTACTAGGTAAATCTTCATCAGTCTTTTCATCTCTTCAATCGGTTTTGGCATCTTCCAGAAAATCTTATTATCATCTGCAAATAACCCCGCTATTTCCAAGCATTTTCCTCCATTTGCCATTCCGTTAAACCCCATCAATAATTGCTTATATGATAGAGGTTTGAACATTTCCTTCAATGCGTCTTTCTCCCCTTGTACCCTCAGAGGCACCTCCTCCTTTTTAGCCTCCTGTTCCAATTCCTTTCCTCCATCTGATAATCCATAATGGCAGTCACAGCTTTAGTCAGCTTCTTTTTCTTTTTCCGGTCATCTTATCAGTCTGATGGGTTTTTACGTTGACCTATGTCCTCCGTACATGCAAGAACAAAAGAAATGAAAAGCAACCACAGTTCCCAAGAGAGAGAAAAGCCGAGTCACCTTAATTCAATATTATCTTGTTGTGCGTAAATTTTATCTTTAATATAAAACCTAATCGACTAATTTAGAAAAATTAAGAAAGTTATTAAATTACTTTAAAATATTTATGTTTAGTGTTTTTTTTAAAACTAATTTATCTTATTTATAAATTAATATATAATCTAATAATACATTTTAGGAGTATTTTAGAATTTTTTTTATATAGAATGAATTTATCGCAAAATTCAAATCATTAAATTAAAGCTATATATTTGCAAAATTTCGTGCCAACATTAATTAATCTAACATTATTTTTAGGGTTTAATTTCAATTCTATTCGCAAGTGTCTCGTGGAGTGCAACTGATGTCCTTAAATATTTAAAGGCCTAATGTTTTGCCAACGTCTTGACAAATTTTCCCACTTCCAAACATTTGATCGTTAGTTGGCCTAGTCATGCTTATGGTCATGTAAATGGAACATCCACTTCGCTTTTTTACTCAGCTCATATTTATGGTAACTGGGAAAAAAAAAAAAATCCACCACTCACTTCTTTAAATTGTCGTTCTTTACGGTTTTGTGCACTAAACAAGAATTAGCTTTGTACCTAGAAAGTTATCAATTGAAATTAGAAAAAATCTCATAAAAAAGTTTGAAATTATTAAATCTCAAATTAGGTTTGATAATAATACTTTAATAGGCATTAACAATATCGAGCTTATAAATAACAATGCACTATTGTGAAAATTTCTTATTTGAGATATAGTAATTTCTTATTTCTTTTCATAGGATTTTCTTTTGAAATTATTTCCTAGTTGTTGCCACTATGGAATTAGGACCAGTGGCTTTATGGGATTGAAATTGACAAGCAGATTGAGTAACTTTTAATTATATAGTATACTGAAAATTTGTGGTTTAATTAGCTTGTTTAACTGTGGTTTAATTGTTGGCTGACCGCATTTCTTATGTTATACATTGCTGACTGTCTTTGCTTCAAGTGTTAGTGTAATAGTGTGTTAAGGAAAATATATAGCAAGATATTAAAATAAAACACAAACTTTCTGCATCAATTGTGCATTAACATGTGGAAAAAGCATGTTAACAAAATATTACCTCCGGTTCTTAATATAAATGCTAGATAACTAATTTGAGAGTATTAAAAAAATTAGTTAAATTAGTTATTTGAAATAAATAGGTATTGTTCTTTTTAAAATATATTTGTTAATTATATGTATTGGAACAATCTTTTAATGGAAACCTCTTAACATGTGCAAATATGCAATGATATAAGAATTACATGGGAATAAACTGGACAAATAAGAGAGATAAAATAAATTAAAATTTTATGTTTAAAATCAAATTGAATTCACAACTAACTCTTATATTAATTCTAGAAGTATTGAAATAAAACACAAGATTCCTACATCAATTATGCATTAACCAATGGAAAACGCTTTTTTTTTTTTTTTTTTTACGTTGGTTCTGATTTTGACTGATAAAAAAAAAAGGAAACTGAGGGAAAAGGGCGACAAAAATTATATCAATTAAAAACATCATAAAAATTGTAATTATTTATCAGGACCTATCAAATACTAAAATATAAACTTAAAAGTATTAAATTCTCCTAACGAAATATCCTAACTTTCTGAGTTTCTTCTTATCTTCAGATTTTATTTTTTTAAAAAGACAGATAAAACTAAAAGTAAAACAACGGATTCCCATGATGTTATAATTTGTTTTTAATTCTTTTTCCCACCAAGATTTTTTATCCACCATATCATCAATATATTATTTAATTATTAATATTATTAATTATTGATTTATATCATCATTAATTTTTTTTGCCTGATTTATATTATCAACATGGATATTAATTAAACTCTCTTCACTAAAAACAAGAAAAAATAAATAAATTCGTTTCATATCTTATTAGAAGCAACTATGTAAGCTCAAGTGGAAAAAATAAAATATTACGTAAATAGTGTCAAACATTAAAACATCATAATATATTAATAAAATTTGGGGCAATTAGAGAGAATGACTGAGGGAATGCTATTTATTAAAGAGAATAATAAAATTATAATTATTTAAAACGATCAAATATTAAAATATAAATCTAAAAATATGAGATTGTGCGTAACCAAACTTCCTGCATTTTATTTTTAAAATTAATGCAATTATGTACATTTTATTAAATTAAACTTAATTTCTCTCAAAGTTTACAACTTGCATGAATATCAATTGAAACCAAAATACACTAACATTATTTAGTTACGTTAAAATTAAGATTTTATTTTTAAAACCATCAATAAAAGTTATATAATTTTAGTAAAATTTGAGATTCTTTAATAATTTATTATATATGTTAAAGAAAAGTTATGTGTACCTAGAAAGTTAAAAGAAAAAAGCACAATTTTAAACCATTCAAAAAAAGTTTGCGTAATTTATTGTTATTTTAGAAGAAATTTATGTAAGTTTTAAAAATAAAAAATCCATGTAATATTAATAAGATTAAAGAAGGGAAATGGCAAATAAAGACCCTTGAATATATGAAATGGCGAAATGGGTTCCTGAATTAACATGATTGCTGTCAAAGACCCGGTTTTAAATTGCGATTATGAAATGAAACCCAAATGACCAAAAAGCCCTTCTTTTTCTCTTTCTTCCATCATCCCATCTCTTTTTCTTTCCTTCTTCTCTTCCTCTCTCTCTTCATCCTTCTCTCCCTCTTCTTCTCCCTCTCTCTTATGATATCAAAAACTTAAATTTCTATGACTTCCTTTCTCTCTCTCTTTCTCTCTCTTCTTCCTTCTCTTTCCTTCTTCTGCTCTCCTTCGACTTCATTCTTCTTCTCCAAAGTCGTGATTTTGTTCCATGTTTTTCCTAATTTGCAAAACATGTAATGCTATTATAGTACTCTTCATATAAAAGCTCTCATTCTCCACAATCTCTGTTTATTCCACGATCTTATCTCATGCTAATATACTCAAATTAACAATTATTACCTTTTTCCATTGTAAAAAACTGGTTGCTATCAAAGAATTCTGGAAATTATCATTTAAGAAGAGAAATGTAAATTTGTATGAATAGTTTATCTGAAGTTGGCATTCACTTACTAAAGTTGGAACGCAATGCTTATAAGAGCTGGTTGCTGTTAAAGAATTCTGGAAATTGTCATTTGAGAAGAGAAATTTAAATTTGTATGAATAGCTTATCAGAATCTGTCATTGGCCTTATTTAACTTGTCATTGGCCTTCCTAAAGTTGTCATTAACTGTTTATCAGAACTAGTTGCTGTCAAAGAAATCTGCAAATTCTCTTTTCAACAGATAAACTTAAAATTGTATGAAAACCTTATCAGAACTTGTCATTGGTCTTACTTAACATAATTTAAAATTATGTAATGGTTATGATATGGTTGGATTGATGTTATAACAATACTTACATTTCGAATGACACTTTCCACAATTGTCATGCTAATGACAAGTTTACTAAGGTGAATGACAAGTTTAGTAATGCAAGGGACAAGTTTCGATAAGCATTTGATAAGAATTTAAGTTTGTGTGTCAAAATGACAATTTCCACAATTCTTGGATGAATGACAACTTCAGTAAGGCCAATGAAAACTTTAGTAAGTCGAATGACAACTTTTGATAATCTACTCATACAAATTTGAGCTTAAATTGTTAAAATGACAGAATTTCCATATTTCTTTACAAAATAACAAGTTCAGTAAGGCCAATGACAAGTTAAGTAAGGCTCATGACAATTTCTGATAAGTTACTCATACAAATTTGAGATTCTCTATTAAAATGATTGGATTTTCACATTTATTTAGAAAATGACAAGTTTAGTAAGGCCAATGATAAGTTAAGCAAGACTAATGACAAGTTAAATAAGGTTTTCATACAATTTTAAATTTCTCTGTTGAAGTGAGAATTTGTAAATTTCTTTGACAGTAAGTACTTTTGATATAGGATTTATGACAAGTTCAATAAGGCCAATGACAAGTTAAATAAGGTTTTCATATAATTTTAAATTTCTCTGTTAAAATGAGAATTTATAGATTTCTTTGACAACAAGCACTTTTGATATAGGATTCATGACAAGTTTAACTAGGCCAATGACAAGTTAAGTAAGAATAATTACAAGTTCCGATAAGGTTTTCATACAAGATGAAAAATGCACAGCTCATGCTTTCTAGTCCACTACGTTACCCTTTTTGCATTGCCCTTGATTTCAATTGTTTATATATTTTTTAAAAAACAAAATATAGAAAAAATATAAAAGTTCAATTTGTCCACACTCCAAAAATTTCCCAACAAAATAAAGCTTATCATCAAACTCGCATATTGCCAATCATTTATGAATAAAGAGAACATAAACTCAAAGAAAAAAAAATCAAAGAATATTAAAGAGGAACCCTCTGTGTTTAGCTTCGTTTTCTACTTACAAACCAATTAATGAATCAAGGGGAAGAACAGAATAAACAAGATAATATTTGAATCCCCCTCTTTGGGTATAGATTCAAGGAAGAGTGAATTAGAAGATTATACACTTTCATCTCAAGCTACAATATATGGAGAGCATCTGATATAGAAGATGAGAACGATTCTTTCCTACCAGCAATACCCACTGTCTCTATCACAACAATCTTTGATTTCAACCTAGAACTCGGTGACAAAAGGGAACCCAATTCCTTACTTGAGCTAGGCTTCAACAATATCCAGTAGAAGTTTTGTTGACCTTGATTATTGTTTGTCTTTGTATCCTTCATCTTAGTCTTATTCTTTACTTCCTTTGGGAGAAGGAATAAAGAAGACAGACACAAGAAGAAAGAAGATGATAGAGAAAGAAGAGAGAAGAGAGAATGAGAGAATAGGGAGATATGGGAGTGGGGGTGAGGAAATGGGGTTAGGGTAGAAGGAGAAGGAAAGAGAAAGACAGAGAGAGAGAGAGAGGAAAAGAAGAAGAAAAGGAAAGGAAAGGATAAGATTAAAAAAAACAAGCAGATGGGTATTTTTGACTTTTGCCTAACATTTTATAATTCATATTTAGGAGCCGGTCTTTGATAGCAATTTTGCTAATTCAAGTACCCATTTAACAATTTTATATATTCAAGGGTCTTTATTTGCAATTGTCCCATTAAAGAATTAGGTGGTTTTTGTTATATGATGTAAGAAAAATTAATTATTTAATCGTTATGTAAGCGAATTTGTAACTTAATCTATATAATATAATTAGACTCTTCACAACTCAGTCCTCATCCTTTACACTGTCTTTCCCGTTCATCCCTACGCCAAATCCTAACCAAGTATGCCAGCAAAAATGTCGCTCCTTGCTCATTCCTCCTCTTGCTTGGGTTTCAGCGTCAACACATTTCCATTCATCAGTACATTCGAATCTTATATTCATTTAACTCTGACACCCGTTTTTCTTATTCTCAGAAAATGAAGATCTCACATGAGATATGGATTAGAGTAATGCCTCCTCTTCTTTCTATAGAAACAGAGGTTTCAATGGCGGTGACCAGTATTGCCTTGTGCGGTTGCTATAATGTACTCGATCCCTCCCACCCACGTCTCTTTACTAGCCAGAAGTGTTTGAAATTATCTTTGGATTGTCAGAATCTTATGTCCCATACATACTGCTTGATTTATAATGCGCACACAATTAATACTCCAAGAAATCACACCGTTTATTTATAAATCATAAATTTAAAATAATATGACTGATTTTTCACAATCCCAAGTGATCTGCATTAATTTGTTCATGATTCGTAATCTTCTAATTTTTAAACCGATATTAAGATCATAACTTAAGGAAAATTAAGGAGAGGGTCCTATAGAAAATAATATTTACTACTGAGCATCATAAGAATTATAATTATTTAGAAGGACCTAGTACCAAAATGTAAATTCAAAAATTCTAAATTACGCCTAACAAAACTTCCTAAATTGACTCCCACCTTTATAATTTTTTTTTAAAAAAAAACTAGAACTAGAACTAAAACCAAAAACACCCATCATTCCCATCACCATATATGTCCTTAGTTAATTCAACTTTTTTCCCACCTAGATTTGTATTCATACCATCAATATATATTATTTAATTATTAATATCAGTGCTTATCCATTTATTCATTTATTGTTAAGTTTTTTTACCTGATTTATATTATCATCATTAATATCAATTAAACTCTCTTCACTAAAACAAAAAATTAGGCCCATTTTATATTTTATAGAGTAAAATACTTTGACTTCTCTTGCATTTTGCTCTAATTACACCAACATTTTCTCTATTTTGAAAACATATACTTAAGTCCAAACCGTTAACTCCGTTAAGAATATTCTGAAAAGATATTAAGATACTTTTTATCTGCTAATTTATCCTTCATAACACTAAATTTCTAAATTTTGGCTGAAATGTTTTGACGAATTTAAAATTTTTTATTTTTCCTTAATTTTATTTTTTATTCTTACAAATAGTAATTTTTTTTAGTGATTTTATCAGAGAAAAAATGACAAAAAGAAGTTAAAAATTGTAATATTCCAATTCAGGCACCTTAGATGTCAAATCTCAGAGAAAGTTGTGCTTGATCTGGTATTTTACAAATATAGTCAAATGACTAAAATGCCTTTGTATCAGATTTTTAAAAAAAAGTTATCAAACTTGTCATTATTAATACATTTCTTATCATTAGTTGTTCAACACTTTTCATTACCAAGTCCTAATTTATTAATAAATAACTTGTTGTCAATATATTTCTTGTCATTTGTTGTTCAACACTTGTTATTGCCAGCTCACAACTTGTTAATAAACTTGTTTATACAATGACATTTTTGTTCAAAATACCATATTAGGCATCACTTCTTTCCCTAGGATTTTGACCTCTTAGGTGCTTGAATTGGAATATTGTAATTTCTAACTTCTTTTTATGTCATTCTCCCTTTATCATATTGGTATGAAAAATTTATTTATTTATTTAATGTAGACATAAAAACCTTGAATGAAAATTTGGTTAATTCTTTAAATAGAGATATAATAGACTAAATGTGCCATAAATGTTTCTAACATAATTTTTATTTCAAAATGTTAAATTATAAATTTCAATGATTTCCATAGTCTCTCAAACTTAAAAAATTTATATTATATGATGAAAAAACCATTTATTTAATATATTTTCTAGTCATTTAAAAGAAATCTAAATAAATAAGTTTCATTATGCAGTAAAAAAATTAAAATTATAAAATTTTATAATATAATCAAAATTAATAAATTTTATTGGATATTAAAATTTGAAAATACATGTATTAAAATTGTTTTTGTTGTATCAAAAATTATTTTTTTGATAAATATAAATGCTTAAATAACTTTTATGTTAAGGAGGGCTATTATGATCAAAATAGAAGTTTAAAAGTTAAAATTAATAGTCACCTAACAGTTGGATAGATGGAAATGAAATCTTAAATATACAAAGAAGATTTGTGTAACATGCATTTTAATTTTAATGGAAATTTGTATACATTTTCAACATAAAGAAGAAGTTTTTGTAATTTAGGTAAAATAGAGGGGTAGTTAGAGTATTTTACTCTATTTTATAAAAATTACTTCTTTAAAGTCAAATGATGAAAGAAAAATGTTACATAAATAGTTTAATCCAAATTGACATGCTATCAATATCAGATTAAAATACATAACATTTTAAATGATTTACAAATTAATGTGCATTATTATGAAAAATTAACCATATTATTTATAATTTATAAGTCATGAATAAATGGTGTAATTTGTTACAGTTTCATATTGTGTGTGTATTATAAGACTCATTCCTCAAAATCATTTAACAATAACTATCTAATTATACATAGAATATATCAATATAAATATAAGAGCAAAGTTTTAAAATTTGTTGAATAAACTGGAACTAGATATCAATCTGGTTCGAGTCGTGCTGGTAGACACTGTCCTTAAGAGTTATTCCACCACCGTAAGTAAATGTGGATGTGGCACTTTCTAGAATTAAACAAACTCTTCCTGCAATAAATAGGGTAATAGAATAGCAGAAATAGAAATATAACCCAATAGTAGAGAGAGGAGAAGAAGAGAAATGCAGAGGAGAAGATGAATGCTCGAAAGCTCAAGCGTAGCGTCCCGAACACACTATCTTGAACCCCTTTATATAGGCCATGGGAGCATCTGAATGTTGGGCACCACACTTATGACAATAAACATGATTAAGGCAGTGTTTGGATTGCCATTTTTGATGGTAAAAGCACATGGAGAAGTGTGAAACTGAGATTTGTGGCTTGTTTAGGTATAATTGGTTGTTTGGATGGGCTTTTAGCCCAACCAACTTCGGGGGAAAAAACTTCAATGCGTTCCAACGCTCAAAAATTTGACTTCTCAGCGTTTCAAATTGTGATCTATCATTAGGGAGGCATTAAATGATTATTAAAAATATTACCTGCCAAATTTGCTCCTCATATTTTCCCCTCTGCCTCTTCTCTTTCATGTTCTCATTGTTCCATCCCTCAGAACTCGCTACCCCTACCGCTCATCCCCCCCTCACTATCGCCTGCTGTTTGACCTCCCTCCCTCATATCAGCTGTTCCCCCTCTATCATTGTTGCTGGCTCTTCTCCCTTCATCATTCTCTCCTTTTCCCTGCACATGGACGACCCTTCTCCCCTGCTCTTATCCCTTATGTAGTCATGCCGAGTCATTGACAGCTATCCTCCCATTCTCTTCTTCTGTCTATTATGTGGCCCGCTGGTTATCCCACTAAGCTCGTACTGTCATTTGTCATTGGATGCGCTAGAGATCAGCTAGTGATTTGGTGTGCTACAAGTCAGTGTGGTCTTCTCCTAGATCTTCATCCTTAGTGAGCTAGTTTTGCTGGTTGTCCACCGTCATTCTTCACCATTGCATGTGCCAGATACTCATCAGACTTGTTGAGCTTCACCGTTGTTCATCAATCTGGTTGTGCTTCACATAGATCCGGCCATTCTCTGCTCCATTTGACTTCTGCTTCACTTGATTTACTATTATAGCTTCAACTCATAGGTGAGGGGACTGTTTGAAGGTCTTCTGCTTGATTTCACGTGCGTGTAATACACTTACACACACACACACACACACACGAGATGTGTCACACCTTACTTTTAGACCTCATTCTACTTTAATTGGAACCATTTAGAACTATTTCTTATGGCCTTAAGTTAGAAAAATTTGAACTTTAAATTTTCTTAAATTCGGGTTACTATTCATTGTGACCCTTATAAAGATAAAACTTTAAAAATTCATAACTAATTCTAAAAAAATCAAAATGAAGTGGTTCTAAGTTTTGCTTAAAGCTCTTCATATGATCTTTAGAGAAAAAGTACTCACTGGTATCAAAACTCACCAATTAATCCCAGAATCCGTGCAAAATGGTTCTGTTCATATGGTCATTTTTCAATTTTTCAGGATTTGGATAGGTATAACTTTTTATACAAAACTCTAAATTGGATGAAATACCACTTTTTTTAAAGATAAAAATATAATCTATAAGCTGTCAAGTTTCAGCTCAAAACTCATCTAGGCACAAAATTTTGTTGGTCAAACTTTACTCTTAAAAAGTCAACTTTTATCCCTCTTATATACCATTCTTGCTCTTTCTTTTCTTTTTTTCCTTCCATTGACCAACCCAATAACATAACACATGCTTGAACATAATTCCTTAATCAAATGCTCACTTGTAAAGTATCCTTAATCATTAGTACAATATTCTAACATAGTTCACAAGAATACATAACAATTCATAATAATTACAAAATATATACATAAGGTTCAAATGAACTTTATATGATTCCACAACATAATTTCTTCATGGAAATACCATCTCCTTGCCCTTGGGCACACCACTTGAGGTTCCTATTGATTGTTTATACATTGAAAGGAATGAGATTTCTTAGAAATCCTAGTAGCAAGAATTACAATAACAATGTCACATTTGCAAGATAGGTCACATATAGATTCATGAACATTATATGCCATGCAAGTATCATCACAATTCACTCATAAATAACATGTTAATGCATGTTGCCAAGGCATACAATGCAATCAACTAACATGTCATTGTCATGAAATAAACTCAAACATAACATAGCATATATTCAAGTAATCATATCATGTAACAACCAAGCAAGTTAACATTACAAATTGTGAATTTCATGCTACCTCTTTTTAATGCACAATTTCATCCTCCTTGACTCTTTTGGATTTCTCCTTGTTCTCTTCTCCACAAAATCTATCAATCCAAGTATAATTACAAGCCACATTATCAATTATTCTAGTTTGATTACAAACACTTAACTTTAAGCCTAATTAAAGCCCATTTTTTCTTGATTTTTGACATAATTAATCCTCCTTCAATTCCTTCAATCTCTTGATTCATTCCTACATAATTTTTCATGTAGAATTCAAAAATCCATTCAGGTTTTTAAAATCACACACTCTTTCCCCTTCAACCTACATTGGTCAAATAGTACCCCTTTTAAGTTTAAAATTTTCAATTTGGATTTCAATGATTCCAAACACTTTTTTTTTTATGTTTCTTTACATAAAAACACCTTTTGATCTCATTGGAATTATCAAAACACAACAAAACAAATTCCTACATCAAGAACTCATCATGGCCAAACTAAATGCTTAAGGACCTTAACTTGGTTTTCTTCTAAAAATCAATCCAAACACTATTTAAACATGATAGTTCCAACTCACTTTTAAGGCTTCTATCCTCCCCTAATCCATACTCATTCCAACTAAAATTTGTAACATCCTAAGTTTTATTTTGAGTTTCAATAGCCCTTTAACCCTGATATTTGAGGATAATTGGCGTTTAAGCTTGAATCTTGGTGTCTCGTTTGGGATCAAAGTGAGTTGGAGGAGTAGGTGAACAAATCCCTCTTAGGATTTGTTCACCGCGGTGAAGTTTCACTTCATCGCGACGAACAGGGGAGTATTGGGAGAGCTTCCTTTCGGGAATAGGGTTTTGCAGCAGCGAAGTTAAGGGGGACATCGCAACGAAGGTTGTCCAAGTGAGCAAAGGTTCCTCTCAGGAACTTGGGTTTCTGGGTTAGAAAATCCCTCTCAAAATTAGTTAGTCATGACAAAGGCTTTGGTTCATCGCGACGAAAAGGTCGCATCTTTAAATATGAAGAAAGGGGTCAGTTGTGTGAAAATTCAAATTTTTGAAGTTGGGAGTTGGAGCTCTACTGGGGTTTTGAACTTTTGGCTTGGAGGAGGTGTTTCTAAGGGTCTATTGCCCTGATAAATCATATTCTTTCATATGTTTGAAATGTAGATTTTAGACTATTTTAAGAAATAGATTGAGCATTAATTGCACTAATAAATAAATAAAATGCTGATGCACTTGAGCAAAAGAATTAAGCAATTGTGATGTTTTAACAGCTTTATGAAATTCCACAGTTGGATATTACTTCTGGGTTATTGTTCTGAATTCAGGGGCAGAGTTGTAAACATAAAATGGCAGAAACACATTTCCAATGGGAAAGGAAAAGGGAGTCCAGAGGAAAAGCAATCCCATCACTGATAGAAACTGATTTCTATCACCAATGGAAAAGAGTTTCCACGCAAACTTACAATTAGTTCCGAAAATCCCAATTACTAGGGAGGCGGTTCAGAAATTCAGGGGGGCGGTCAGTTACAGCAACAAGATTAAGAACGGAAAAAAGAAGAGAGAGGGAAGACGATTGGAGCTGAGCCGAACGACCAGAGAGAGAGAGAAAGACATTCATTCACGGGTGCTGATTGATCGCAATCTTTTCAGAACGCCGACTCGGGAATTGGTGGTGATTGCCGAATCTGATAATCTGATGGCAGAGCTACAATCTAAGTTCGAAGGAGGAGAAGTTGCCGTCATGTGTAGCTAGTTCTGTAGATTCTTCCAAGAGCAGAACCGAAATCCGAGCTGCTGGATTGTCGAGGGAGTTAACATTCATCTATCTTCTTTAATTACTGTGCTAGTTGTAGAGTAATTAGAACAGAGTCTGGTTGTCCTTTGTTCAGAAATTGAATTGAATGTATGTAACTGAATGTTGTAGAGAATTTGGTAATTCATTCTTGAGTTGGATGTTAATGAGATCCTTGATTCGATTCGGTGGAATTGGAGATTGTGGTTTGATTAATTGATTCATTTGAATAGAAGTTCTGTTCAGTTAAGAATGTTTAATTTTCTTTCAGCACACTCAGTAACATTTAGCTCCAGATTAGAGTAAGGCGATGAAGATGAAGTGAAACTCTTGGAAGAATTGACACTGATTGTTTTTCTTGAGTTCCATATTACCGTTTGCGTTTCCATTCATTCTCATTTTAATACTGTATCTGAAAATCAACAAAGACCTTTTTTGTATTAATCTGAATGTTGTTCTTCTTCTACATGTTCTACAGGTAAATTGTGTTAACTTTACTTAGAAATTCAGAGAGTTATTAGACTAAGTGATTCGACACTTAGGTTGCATCAGTGTACTGCATACTCATTTCTTTATTATTTTTGATTGCCTATACGACTAAGGGTAAATCAAATGGCGCCGTTGCCGGCCTTTTAACTCCTGAATATTCATTGTTACTTGGTTCTATTCTAGTTTTCTGTTGACAATTCCAATTTGCTGTCATTATCTTGTTTCCATCTGAATAAAATACTCTTGTATGAGCCGTGACTTTGCTGAATTCTACCCCCTGGATATAGAAATTAATAGAACCTTAAGAAATCTGAAAAAAGCCAAACAGCTTCAGCCAACCATTGCTCCACCAGAAACATCACCTGCTCCTCTTACACCTTCATCTATTGATTCAGCTAGTTCTATTCCAACGCACATATCTGATACAGAATCCTCTTTAGGACATTTTGTAGATCAACATTTTATCATGAATCCACATCTTGATTCCAATAATCCTAGGCCTAATGATCCTAATACTGCCAATCAAGTTCAAGAACAGGAAGCTGAAAACAGGCCTGAGAATTTAAATGTTAATCCTGAAGCTGAAAATAGAAGTATTAGGGAGTTGAATAATTCTGCTGTTGATTATGATCCATATGGTCTGTGGAATAATTCTGTGAATTTTGAAATTAAAAGTTCTTTGCTGAATGCAATTCCTAAATTCTATGGTCATGCAGGGGATGATCCACATCAACATTTGCAAGACTTGTATATGGCATGTTCTTCCTTCAAGCCACCAACCATATCAATTGAAGAGGTGCTAAAGAAAGCATTTCATTTTCAGTTCTGGGTGATGCTAAGGAGTGGTTAAGGTCTCTTCCTCAACATTATGCTATGCTCACATGGTCCCAATTACAGAAGTTGTTTTTGGAAAGATATTTTCCAGCCTCCAGAACAGCAACATTGAAGAAGGAAATTTATAGTGCCAGACAGAACAAAGGGGAATCTCTATATGATTACTGGTCCAGATTTGTGGGAATGTTAACTCGGTGCCCCCATCACCAAATACCAAAACAATGGTTGGTCCAATATTTTTATGAAGGCATGCTTCCTCAAACAAAAGCCACAACAGATGCTGCTGCCAATGGCTCGATTTTGGACCTAACACCTACAGCTGGTTGGGATCTTCTTGAAAAGATGGCCAGGAATAATCAACAATTTAGTTCAAGAGACATTTATGATGTGGGAGAAATGGGCCATGGACCTACCTCTGATTCTGTGTTGCAGCGGTTGGTAGCACAAATGGAGAGTTTGAAAACTGAAATTTCTACTCTTCATCATGCTTCTTCTCGACCAGTGGCACCATGCAATCAAATTGTGGCTCCCTCTTGCAACTATTGCGGATCTTCGATGCATCTTCCTGCTGTCTGCCCATCTAAATTTGAAGAAGTTAACGCCTTCTACCAAAACAAGCCCAACCAGTACCAGAAAAGGGACCCATTTTCTCCCACATACAATGAAGGATGGAGGGACCATCCTAATTTACGGTGGGGGGGTGGTGACAATAGGAACTTTAATAATAAGTTCTTATCCAACAATGCTGGATCATCACAGTTTCAAACCCCAAATCAGAATCTGGTTGAACCATCCAAAGTGCTTGTGCCTATTCAAGACGATTCCAGCAAAAATGAGGACACCAATTTACTCTTAAAAGGATTGATGACTCAATTGAACAACCAAATGGCTGCAGACAAGCAATCATTGCTGAATCAAATGAAAGAAGATAAAAATTTCTACACTTCTTCACTAACTTCAGTGATTCAGAAAATGGACAGCGATAAGGCAACCATCAATTCTCAACTCACTTCTATTTGCAAGGATTTGGAAGAAGTCAAAATGAAGAATTCCAATCTTTCTTCTTATGTTACACAACTGTCCAATAGCATGAGTAATCAACAAGCTCAATTGGGAGGCACTTTGCCTTCAAATACTGTAATCAATCCTAAAGCACTGCATGCTATAACTTTGAGAAGTGGAAAGAGAATTGGGAATGTTGAGGAAGATGAAGAAGTTTATCTGCAAAATGACCACTTGGAGGACAAAGAGGGCACACGTAAGGTTGTACTAAAGACAAATACCTCAAATGATCAAGAATCAGAGGCAGCTACACTCAAAGAGCAATCTGAACGAAAATCAAATAGTGGATGGAAAAACCAGACAGCATCTATAGAACATGATTCCACCAGTAACGATTTTGGATACTCTGCAACTGATAAGCATTTGGAAGCTGATAAACTGAATTCCAGTGATTGCAAGACACAGAGTACAAAAAGAAGCTGGAGATTCAGGTAAAAACTTTAACTTGAAAGACCTACCATTTCCTAAATCCTATCTGCTGGGTAAGAAAAAGAATAATGAAATGCTGGAAAAGGAAATGATGGATCTGTTTAGCAAATTAGAGGTTAATGTGCCTATGTTGGTGTTAATTAAACAAATGCCTAGTTATGCTAAATTTCTGAAGGAATTGTGTACACATAAAAGGATCTGCAGACCCAATAAAAGAGTCCAACTAGGTTCTAATGTATCAGCATTATTCAAACCCCAACTACCTATCAAATGTGCTGATCCTGGTTCCTTTACAGTTCCATGCCAAATAGGAAGATTAAACTTTAGTAGTGCACTTTTGGATTTGGGTGCTGCCATAAATGTGATGCCTCATTCAGTCTACAATTCATTAGGGATCACAAACATCAAAACCACTAGTGTAATACTTCAATTGGCTGATAGGAGTACTAGGAAACCTTATGGATTCTTAGAGGACATCTTAGTCAAGGTCAAGGGTCTTGTAATTCCAGCAGATTTTTATGTCTTAGACATGTCAAATGAGTCTTGTCTTCAAGAACCTCTAATATTAGGAAGGAACTGACCATTTTTTAGGACTGCAAACACTGTAATTAGCTTAAAAGATGGTTTCATTACAATGGAAGTTGGTGACCAAGTTGTCAAATTTAATGTTTATGAAGCCATGAAACATCCATTTGAAGATTATTCTTTGTTGGGGTTAAATATGATTGACATCGTCATTGATGGTGCCATTGAAGAACATGGAATAACTTTGCACAAATATGCTGAAAATGAAGAAGAAGACTGCAATAACTGTTCATTTGATTCTACCCTCACTCATTCTCATTGCTTAGAAAGTGATGTGTGTAGTATTAGATGTTTGACATTTGATAGCTCACTTTCCACCTCTAGTGCATTTCACTTTTGTTTTTCAGAATCTAATGGTAGCTCTAGTTCTTCATTTTCTGGCTATAATGCACTTGGGAAGGATATTTTGTGTAGTGTTGCAGAATTACAGGATTTGTTTGACAATAACTCTACATTCGGAAGTGAGGAATTATTTCAAAGCTGTACTAGTGCATCTGATCGCTTGCTGGAGAATTTTACAACAACTGAATCTGAATCCCCAAACGAAGATGCACAATGTTATAGCATGGCTGTACCTCCCGCACATCAGTTTCAGAGGTTAAGGCAGCAAATGCAACAATTCGACTCAAGGAATTCAGAAGCAAAGAGTAGAATGCAATGCACAAATCCTGCATCACCAACGCAAACTAACCCTATTACCAAGAATGGGAGTAATTTGAGACAAACTACATTGACTGATTTCTTTTCATGGAAATTAAACACTTCCTCACCTAAGTCTTGTGTGGTTATTGATGCAGGAATTACTATACAGAAAGATGCAGCACTGAATCTGACTCAATATGGGAATATATCTATGGACAGTGAAGAGCATACCAAATCCAGATATGATGAAACTGAAACAACAGGGAAGTTTCTTGGTGCCCTTGAACTTAAACAGCTTATTCCTTCCATTGAACAACCCCCTGATGTTGATTTAAAACCATTACCCCATAATCTGAAATATGTTTTCTTAGAAGCAAATGAAAAGCTACCAGTAATAGTAGCTAATTCTTTGACTGAACTAGAGGAAACAAAACTGATTTCTGTTCTTAAGAAATACAAAAAAGCAATTGGATGGACTTTGGCTGACATACCTGGAATAAACCCAACAGTATGCACACATAGGATTTTATTACATGAGAATTCTAGAGCCATAAGACAGCCACAAAGGAGACTTAATCCTTTAATATTGGATGTGGTCAAAAAAGAAGTAACCAAATTGCTAAGTGCTGGTATTATTTTTCCAATTAGTGATAGTGAATGGGTTTCACCTGTCCAAGTTGTTCCTAAAAAGAGTGGCATCACGGTTGTAAAGAATGAGAAAGATGAATTAATTCCAACTAGGGTCCAAAATTCTTGGAGGGTTTGTATTGATTATCGAAAATTAAATGATTCTACAAGAAAAGATCATTTTCCCCTCCCTTTTATAGACCAAATGTTGGAAAGATTGGCTTGTAAATCTCATTATTGTTTCTTGGATGGATTTAGTGGATACTTTCAGGTTCCTATAGCACCAGAAGACCAAGACAAAACAACCTTCACTTGCCCCTTTGGAACCTTTGCATACCGAAGAATGCCATTTGGATTATGCAATGCTCCTGCAACTTTTCAAAGGTGTATGACTTCTATCTTTAGTGAGCTTTTAGAACAAGGTGTTGAAGTATTCATGGATGATTTTACCTTGTATGGAGACTGTTTTGATGACTGTTTACGAACTTTGGAAAAAGCTTTAGCTAAATGTGTAGAAAAGAATCTAATTCTTAATTTTGAGAAGTGCCATTTCATGGTAGATAAGGGGATAGTGTTGGGACATTTGATATCACAACAAGGTATCGAAGTTGATAAGGCAAAGATAGAAGTTATTTCTTCATTACCTTATCCAACTACATTAAAAGAATTAAGGTCATTCTTGGGTCATGCTGGGTTCTATAGGCGCTTCATAAAGAATTTTAGTCAAATTGCTTTACCTCTTTCTCAATTACTGCAAAAGGATGCTGATTTTGTCTTTGATAAGTGTTGCAGGACTGCTTTTGACGAGTTAAAGGCCAAGCTTGTGTCTCCACCGATCTTAGCATCCCCTGATTGGAACTTAGACTTTGAGTTATCTTGTGATGCTTCCAACTCTGCTGTGGGGGTTATGCTGGGACAACGGGTAGAAAAACTATCAAGAGTTATTGCATATGCATCTAAGACACTAGATAAGGCACAAACCAACTATACCACCACCGAAAAAGAATTATATGCCATAGTTTTTGGTCTGGACAAATTTAGGCAGTACCTATTGCATTCTAAAGTTGTTATTTTCACTGATCATGCTGCTGTAAGATTCTTGTTCAAAAAGCCTCAATCAAAACCTAGGTTACTTAGATGGATGCTATTAATACAAGAATTTGATGTTGAAATAAAAGATAGGGCAGGGGCAGAAAACTTAGTTGCTGATCATTTGAGTAGGTTACCTAATAATTCGAAGGGAATGGATGATTCAGATTTGATTTGTGATGCATTTCCTGATCATATGCTTTGTGTTGTCACTGTTAAAGAGCCATGGTTTTCAAATTTAGTCAATTATTTAGTGGCTGATGTGGTTCCCCCATTCATGAATCAATTTCAGATCCAGAAATTGAAAAGAGAAGCAAAATATTATGTATGGGATGCTCCACATTTGTGGAGATTGTGCAGTGATCAATTGATTCGTAAATGTGTTGCAGATGAGGATATTCCTTCTATATTAGAATTTTCTCATTCTTTATCATGTGGTGGTCATTTTAGTGCAAGAAAAACTTCAAGAAAAATTTTGGATTCTGGTTTTTATTGGCCTTCTTTGTTCAGAGATGCTTATGAATTTTGTAAAAACTGTGATAAATGTCAGAAATTTGGTGGGATATCTAAAAAACAAGAAATGCCTCAACAACCCATGTTATTTTGTGAAATTTTTGATGTTTGGGGCATTGATTTCATGGGTCCATTCCCTCCATCACATGGTTTTTCCTATATTTTGCTGGCTGTTGATTATTTGTCCCGTTGGATTGAAGCTGTAGCTACTAGGAAAAATGATGCTCAAACAGTAGTGAAGTTTCTGAAATCTAATATATTTTGCAGATTTGGGATTCCTAGAGCTTTGGTTAGTGACCGTGGCACTCACTTTGCAAACAAACTTATGGAGACATTGCTGTCCAAGTATGGAGTCACGCACAAAATGGCAACACCTTATCATCCACAAACAAATGGTGCAGCCAAGGTATCCAATAGGGAGATTCAAGGTATTTTACAGAAAATTGTTAAACCAAATAGGAAAGATTGGAGTCTTAGATTAGATGAATCTTTGTGGGCTTATAGGACAGCTTATAAAACTCCTATTGGTATGTCCCCATTCAGAATAATCTATGGAAAGGCTTGTCATTTACCTGTTGAAATTGAACATAAAGCTTATTGGGCAGTAAAAGCTTGTAATATGAACTTAGAAGCTACAGCTGAGGAAAGAAAATTGCAAATTCAGGAATTAGAAGAGTTGCGTTTAGAAGCTTATGAGAATTCCCGTTTGTATAAAGAAAGAACTAAAATTTTGCATGACAAAAGAATTTTGAGAAAGGTTTTTCAGGAAGGAGATAAGGTACTTCTCTATAAGGCAAGATTTACTTTCAAACAAGGGAAACTCCATACAAGATGGGATGGACCATTTGTGGTACTCAAAGCCCATAATTTTGGAATGATAGAAATTCTGGATGAGCAGACTGGACATGTTCACAAGGTCAATGGACACTTGTTAAAGCACTATCATGCCAATGACAAGCCACCTTAATCAGATTGGTTGTCCCCTATTCTCTTTATCCTCTCTAATTTTGCATTGTCACTATTATTACTCTATTTTTCACATTGCAGAATTTAAGTGTGGGGGAATAGAGGATTTCTTTAAAAAAAGAAAAAGAAAAAGGAACTAAAATTTGTTGATTCTGTTTTACTACTTTTCCCTGCTGATAGACACTTAGTCACACATGTGGAGCACAACCCTATTTAGACCAGTGCTGTTTTGTAACAATGAATGTTTTCTGTCCTTCCTTCATGATGAACCCTTTCCTTTTGTGGCACATTGAGGACAATGTCTGTTTAAAGTGTGGGGGAGTGTAATCTTTGATTTTTACCGTGCCTAGCAATTTGACTCTGGAAATAAATCTGATTTGTGCTGTTAGTCTTTACTGGGATATTGGTACAAACAGACTTAATTGAAAAAAAAAAAAAAGGGATTTCTGTCAAATAGTCAGGGATTTATCAATTTCGATCTTCTGTGAACTGATTAAATCCTTACTGCAGCAACCTGACTTTGTAGTGAACTGGAATTCTATTTGCTTGTTCATTCAGCATCCATAGCACTATCCTCTGTTCTGCAATACCCATGTGGGAAGCCAGTCTACCTTAATTCTTTGTCATGGAATTCAGTTAAGCTTTGAATGCGTCTCTTTGAATAATGTTAGAACTTGTTCAAGTATAAGTTCCTTGCTTTATTGATCTATTTCCAAAAAGTGTACATCATAAATAACTTGTCTCATGCATTAAGTTCAAATCCTCATGCAATTTATTCATGGCAAGTGAAGAGGGATGAGTAAACCAGTTGGAAGAATTTTGAGCCTTAATTCATTTCTTAAATCATGTGTTAAGCCATCTAGTGTAGTAACTTCCTAGAACTTGTTCCTATCCTTAATTCAAGACTACTTTAGTTACTTGGAACTGTGAATATGATAAGGGCATTTCATTCAAAACCCTTTTAACCCAAACAGCAGCCTATACACATTAAATCCATTGCTTAACCCTTTGAGCCCTTCACTATTCTCTCAATTTCATCCATGATTGATGAACGCTGCACATAGCTGAATTGATGAGTTGGTTGTTTTCCTTTTAATGGTTGTATATTCGTTGATAATGATCTGTGCATGATTGGGACTGATTATGATCCCTTTTACTCTTGCTACTAGATTGCTACCATGTTCAAAAAAAAAAAAAAGAAGTGGAAAACGAAAGGATCCTGAAAAAAAAACAGAATTGAAAAAAAAAAAGGCAAAATAAAAGTTGATCGAGTGGCAAGAGTGAATGAGTCCTTTCATATTAATTGTTATATTCATTTAGCTGTGTTGAATAACACAATCTGATTTGTGCAAAAGACTATGAGCCTTAGATAGAACCATGATGCGTGTGCAATGTTCTATCAATCATTGGCATTCATTTCCATTTCCATCACTTGGCTTTTCCAACATTACAACCCTTGCAAAGACCCTTTGATTCACAGGACCTTGTAGCATATTAGTGGTGGAGATGTAGAATGGTTACAAGCCTATGGTGAAGCCTGAACTAGATGGTCCTGAGAGAAATTACCTTGATCTATGAGAGTGAGGGAAACACTTTATCCTATGAGAAATCTTATCTTCTATTTGCTTCCATTGATTAAGTTGCATGACTGTGAATTGATCTTTTAGCATGTGATGGTTCTTTATTGATGACATTTGAAGGAAGTGGTTGATGAACACAAGCACTTCATTCCTGAGCATGATTTAACGTTTTTCATCGATAATGTGCTTGAGACTTAGCTGTATTCCCTCATTTTGCCCCAGGAGTGCCAAAACTTAAGTGTGGGGGAATTTGATAAATCATATTCTTTCATATGTTTGAAATGTAGATTTTAGACTATTTTAAGAAATAGATTGAGCATTAATTGCACTAATAAATAAATAAAATGCTGATGCACTTGAGCAAAAGAATTAAGCAATTGTGATGTTTTAACAGCTTTATGAAATTCCACAGTTGGATATTACTTCTAGGTTATTGTTCTGAATTCAGGGGCAAAGTTGTAAACATAAAATGGCAGAAACACATTTCCAATGGGAAAGGAAAAGGGAGTCCAGAGGAAAAGCAATCCCATCACTGATAGAAACTGATTTCTATCACCAATGGAAAAGAGTTTCCACGCAAACTTACAATTAGTTCCGAAAATCCCAATTACTAGGGAGGCGGTTCAGAAATTCAGGGGGGCAGTCAGTTACAGCAACAAGATTAAGAACGGAAAAAAGAAGAGAGAGGGAAGACGATTGGAGCTGAGCCGAACGACCAGAGAGAGAGAGAAAGACATTCATTCACGGGTGCTGATTGATCGCAATCTTTTCAGAACGCCGACTCGGGAATTGGTGGTGATTGCCGAATCTGATAATCTGATAGCAGAGCTACAATCTAAGTTCGAAGGAGGAGAAGTTGCCGTCATGTGTAGCTAGTTCTGTAGATTCTTCCAAGAGCAGAACCGAAATCCGAGCTGCTGGATTGTCGAGGGAGTTAACATTCATCTATCTTCTTTAATTACTGTGCTAGTTGTAGAGTAATTAGAACAGAGTCTGGTTGTCCTTTGTTCAGAAATTGAATTGAATGTATGTAACTGAATGCTGTAGAGAATTTGGTAATTCATTCTTGAGTTGGATGTTAATGAGATCCTTGATTCGATTCGGTGGAATTGGAGATTGTGGTTTGATTAATTGATTCATTTGAATAGAAGTTCTGTTCAGTTAAGAATGTTTAATTTTCTTTCAGCACACTCAGTAACATTTAGCTCCAGATTAGAGTAAGGCGATGAAGATGAAGTGAAACTCTTGGAAGAATTGACACTGATTGTTTTTCTTGAGTTCCATATTACCGTTTGCGTTTCCATTCATTCTCATTTTAATACTGTATCTGAAAATCAACAAAGACCTTTTTTGTATTAATCTGAATGTTGTTCTTCTTCTACATGTTCTACAGGTAAATTGTGTTAACTTTACTTAGAAATTCAGAGAGTTATTAGACTAAGTGATTCGACACTTAGGTTGCATCAGTGTACTGCATACTCATTTCTTTATTATGCCCCAAGTAAGTGATCTTAACCTCTAATCTACTCTTTCTCTTGGTATTTTTGAGGATTTATGGTGAAACCCTAGGGCTTTCTAGTTTTTGATGGAATTGAGGTTTTTGACCGATTGTTTTGAGTTTAAATGATTGCTATGGGTTAGTCTAAGTATTTAATCAGTGTAGTTTTCTTAGATTTGGAGATTTTGAAGTTTTGAGAATTTAGGATCTGTGAAAATGGAGGTTTATGATTGAGGATGATAATGTAGTGGTTGAAATTGAGTTTTGTGGTTTGGGTTATATTAAGGAGGGTTAGATTGGATGTTTAATCAGTTTAGAATGTTGTTAAGACTTCAATTGCCCTAATTGGGTGTTTAGGTGATGAATTTCTAGAGTGGGTCCTTAGGGTTTTGAATCCTAATTGATGCTTGGAAGGGAATTTAATGTTTTAATGGGTTTTCATGCCCTTGGAGTGTTTCCTTGATGGTTATGCCCTTTGGAGTTGGGTAGAGTTTTTGGTTGAGACTAGGAATTTTACATCCCCAAGTATTGTTTTGGCCACATTATTAGTTTGAAAGCTAATATATAGTGGTTCGTGTGTTTGTGTGCTTGTGTAGACCGGTTGTGGGTCTTGTTGGTGCACGGGGCATCGTTGGTGGTTTGTTATTTCCTTGCTCAGGCGAGAGGTAACCACTTTTCAATCTTTTGTACATACTATCATGGTATTGTGAGTGGATTTATGTTTTCGTACTCTGAGTAATAAATGGTGTCCTAAAGGTATTTTATATACAGAAAGAGAAATTGTCTTGTGGGGTATTGCATGACATTAATGTATTGGGAGTTTTTGAAAGATATGCCACTTGTTGAAGCTACTTGTGAAATGCGAACTTATTTATTGGTAAATACTCGAGCATGATTCATGTGTTGGGAATTGGTGAGAGATATCGTTGTTACTACCACGTGGTAAGGCCTCCATTAATGCATGGTGGTTGGCTTTTTATGTCCCCCGTAATAAGAGATAGGCTTTTATGGCTCCTTAGGTCCCCCATAGTGAGGGATAGGCCGGGTTCGGCTCTTTAAAATCTCCCAAAGCGAGGGATAGGCTGATGGGTTGCATCATTACACTTGCATGATTTTTATCGCTATCATTTATAGTTTTATATGTAACTGCCCCCACTTGACGCCTCACGAGCATCTTTTTAGTTTATACCCTGAATTGGAAAGGTTGATTATTGGGACTTTAGTCTCATCCCGTGGTTTATAATGTTTTCAGGTGAAGGTTCTAGGCGTACATCGTGGGGGAGGGATGCAGAGGCTTGAGCTTGGTTAGCTGTAATGCCTCTAGCCTGTATACATGTATGGTTGGTTCTATATTGCCACATATAGGATTCTTTTGGAAATGTTTTGATTACATGGCATTTTTGTAAAATGGAGGAAGTTTTATCCCATATTTGGTTGGCCGGAGGCCATTTCTTATATTTTATGAAACTTTGATTTATGTTGTTGAAAAACAAGTGGTTGGGCTTTTGTTTAATATCGTTTGTTACCCGGACTGGAGACTCGAAGGCCCAATAGATTAAAAGAATGATTTGGTTACATGCAACAGTTTTGTTTGGATTTCGGCCCACAGGTTTAAATGTCTGTTTCTGAAAATGGGCAAATCTCTTTCTACTATGATAGTTTGTTGTAACAATTTTCCTTTTCTACTATAGTAGTGGTTTTATATCGAGTTTTGTAATGTATTAGAGAAGGAGCTTTACAAAATTGGACAGCACCATAACCTTGGAACACAACTTGAATTTCTAACTATTATAAGCTTTAAACTTAATCAAAATAAAGCTCAAACTTACCTCAATTAATCCTTGATCAAAGCTTGGCGTTTCTCCCTTCAAATGCACTGTCTAAAGCTCACTCTTAAGCTTAAGAATTTAGTTTGGTAGCACCTGTCCTCTTTTATCAATTTTCCACCAAATTTTAGTGTTTTAGGGGGGTATTTATAAAAAAGTTTTTTCACCTTCTCCCCCTCATGAATGGCATGATTTGCTGCCACTTAAGAGGCCAAGTGGCTACCATCAAGTGCCTTAAAATTTCTGATCATGCCAAGTGTCTAAATTCAAGAATATTCCATGGATATTTTAGGGTTAATTAGGCTTAAATCCATTTAATCAATTATAAAATATCAATTCCAAGCAATATTGAAATTTATAAATTACTATTCATTTGTAACTTTTCATAATTATTCTAGGCCTCCAAAATCATATTTTTCTCCATGAAAAATCCTATTTTAATATAAGAAGGAATTCTGAAAATTTTAGAATTTTTTCTCCACCTCTAACTATTTATTTTGAATTTCCTACGAATAGAGCTTTATTGGTAAGACTTTGAAAATAAATTCTCTAAAATTAATTCTTGTACTTTCAGGGCTTGAAATCAATTTTATAAATTTAATTAAATATTTAGATAATTATTTCAAATTTTTTTCTGAATTATTTATGCCTCTACATATTTAAAATAATTATTTTCACTCAATTTTTACTATTTTTTTAAAAACTCTGTTTTCAAGAAATTTTATAAATAGCTATTTTCATATCATTTTCACCTTTAGAGCCTCCATTGAGATTTTAAAACCTCTAATTTATCTTTTCACCATTTTTCAAGAATTTTCTAGAATTTTTCTCAAATTTTCTCATTTTACCTTTTCTAGATCGATAATTCTAAAAATATCAGTCCAGACCCTATCGGAATTTCATATCAAAATTTGTTTTGCCCTTATATCTACTTTATATATTGGCCCTCAACTCAATTTTTAACTTCCAGTACTAGGATAACTTTTATAGGATGTGACAAGATGGACTGCCACTTTTTCCCAATATTTTAAATCATCTATCATTTTTTCCCCCTATCTCAAGCCTATCAAAGGGATTTTAGCCCCATTTTCATAAGCTTTACATTTTATTTTTAATCCATTTTTTCGGGCAAACCATTCTTAAGGTGCCCATAATTTTTTTTTTCACTTTTAAATTTGGTACCTGTATATTTTTTCTCTTTATTAAATCTTTTAATTTTACCCTTTTAACACTATTGATCTCTATAACTTTATTCTATTAGTATTATTACACCATGTACAAAATTTAGTTGTGCTAACAAAGTAAAACTAAATGATTTAATATGGAGAGAAAAATTCATAGATACCAAATTAAAAATTAAATATAGGTACCTCAAGAATAATTTTTCCATTTTTTAAAGAAAAATCATCAGTCTCTATTATATTGAATTTAAAATTTACAAATAAAACGAAGGATATAAGTTGACGTTCAAAGTAATATCAAAATGGATTTCGTGAAAAAGTTTTAAAAACATATTATTATTTAATTTAATAAAAAGAGCAATATATAAATGTTAATACAATTTTTGTCCTCTCAAATTTTAGTAGTAGCCTCTGATACCATTGTTGTATCTTTCTAAGAGTAAGGTTAATAATTGATTATTGGGAGTGAGTGAGTTTAAGAGTTAGTTAAAACAAAAGTTAGGAGAGAAAGATTAGGATTAGCATTATCTTTGTATATACATAGATCTATTAATCCCAATTGTAAGCTTTATAACCATTTGAAGTAATATAGTGGCTCGCCCATTTGTATCTCATCTACTTCCATGTTCTTCTCTTATATCCTTAGATTTTTAAATCATATTTCCCTTTTACAAAGATACAACAATGTTATCAGAGATCACTACTATAGAAATAGGCTTTTATGTTGTAATTTTATATTGGTTATAAAAAAAACTGTCGTGGAAAAAAAAAGTGATGGCAATTTTATAAGTTCTTTACAGATGCCTAGAGGCTCATCGGTAAAAAAATTTGTGATCCAAGGTTTAGAGTGACAATCCTCTAGCCATTTAAGGGTAGTAAGGGCAATATACTCATGTTTGACTTATGCAAAGAGCATGAATCCTTGATGTGAGGTAATAGCATACAATGCCACTATTCAGGTTGTCATGTCAAGTGGCCAAGCCAATGAGAATCTATAGGCCATTACGTTGAGAGACGTGGCTCCTCTATCATTGGGTGTGGACGTACAGGGTGGCATCATGTTGGTTGTGATCCGAAGAAATACCATTTTTCTTAAAGCAAAGATCGTATGTATAACTACTTTTTGTGACTACCAACCAAAAATTACACTTTAGATTTATCAGGGGGAGCCAAAGTTGAGGATAACTATTGGTTAGATACAACGTTGGTAGATATCTCCCCATCATAGGGGCGTTCCCATTTTCGAAGTTTGTGACTAGAATGGTACGTTAAAAGTATCTATCAAGGAAACTCGAACATGGGACACAGATGGGTTAACTATGAGGGACAGGATAGGATCCTTATCAATTGAAGAAATAGAAAGGATGGTTAGAAAAGTTGAGAAATACAGGATAGAAGATTAAATACACAAGAAAAGGGTGATAGGAGAGAATGATTTGGAGTACTTCATTTACAAAATAAACGATAGAATAATATTTTCAATGATCTCATATGAAGGCATGAAAGAAATTGAGAATGCCATTGAAAGAGGCATCAAAGCTGGCCAATGAACAGTAGCTTGTAGAAGTGGATGACTATGAGAATGAGATAAGTTATCTTTAGCCTTTGGTCTTGTTTCTGGAAAGGTATATATACAAATTAAATAATAGAATGATTTTTTTTTTTTGTGTTTGATAATACTACCTCCGGTCCTAATTATAAGACCCAGTTGACTAATTTGAGGAGATTAAGAAAGTAAGTTAAGTTAGTTATTTGTAATAAATAAGTGTTGTCATTCCTAAAATATCCTTACTAATTAAATGTATTAGCTAGAATTAGCATTATTAGAAGGACTATCTTGGAAAAAAAATACCTAAATATGAGAGACAAAATGGATTGGGGTCTTATAATTAGGACCAAACTAAAAGTTAAACGGGGTCTTATATTAAGGACCGGAGGTAGTAATAGCTTAGCTTTATTGTTTGTAATATTCCAAATTTTGGGCTTAGAATCTCAAGAATAAATCTAAATTAAGTAAACTACCGTGATCAATTGAGCAGAAGTATCATAAATGTCATGGAAAGTTAGAACGAGCACTAGAGATTGCAAATTAAAGATTTTTTATGGGATTAAAGTATGAATATTTATAGAGACACTAGTAAAGTCCCAAGAGATAAAATGAAATGAAACAGGGGATTCCAATGTAAAAAAAAATAGTCCAAGTAAAAAAAAAAAAAAGAAGACAAAAAGTATAGAGGAACCAAATTGAAATTATTAAAAATTTAGCTACTTAAATGTAAATAAATGTTATGAAATTATAAAATAGTACCTAGAATTAGAAATTGATCCAAAAGTTAGAAGAGACTTGTAGTTATTTTAACCTCAAAAGGTATTATAGAGGATTTTATAAATGGCATGTTATGTAGGGTTGGAGTGTAATTTTAAAAAATTTAAGGCCAATAGTGGCATACTTTTAAAAATATGCGCAAGAATTCAGAAAATATCCAGAATTTCCTTAAAGAAATTAGAAGAGAATATTTTGTATCAACTTTTTAGGCCTAGATGAAGAATTGAAGAATGGAAGAATGGAAAAGGAATTATCTTAAAAAGAATTTTACTTAATTTTACAATTTTGGCTAATTTAAGGATAACTAATATAAATTATTGTGGGAATTCATTGGAATAGGAGAAACACCAAAGCAATTAATGTATTAGAATTTAAAGTCTATTTATGTCAAAAAAGGGCCAACTTCTTAAAAATTCAAGAAAAATTATTATCTACAACTACAAGTGAAGTTATGACTTCAGAAAAATTATAGAATTATCATAGAAAAGAGGAATCTTTTAAAAGTATGAGACGAATGTTAGGATCAAGAAATTATCAGTAAGTACCTTAAGGACTTAATTTCTTAAATTTTAGAATATTATGAGGGTTGAACATGGATTGAGTTAGTGGTGCAGTTGGTCCGGTTTTACTTTCTTTACCTAAAAATAACCTAATCTCTCTTACCAAAAAAAAATTAATTTCCAAATAACCTGAAAATTAAAAATAATGAAATTAACAGTCCCATCACATAGCAACAACAAATAGGATATAAATCTAAAGTTTCCTCACAGCATCATCTGTATATCTGTGATTGTGCATCTAGGAAGATATTAAAAGGCTAAACAAAAACATGCAGGAAGTAAAGAACATATGCACGAACAAATAATTAGTAATGGCAAGTTAATAAGGGTTAAAAAACAAAAACAAAAAAATACTAGAGTTTCAGTTTTACTGAATGGAATATGCTTATAATATCTGAATTCAAGAATAATACGCATGTATTTTCTCAGGTTTTCTATATAAATAATACAAGAGTTTCAGCAGGTTCCATCAGAATCGGATGCTATTTTGAGAATTAAGATATGACGGGGAACTAATGATTTCTTTGTTCTAATGTCATTATTTAAAATGAAAACAATATTGCATTTTTTTGGGCCAAAAAACAATATTGCATTTGAAAACTAGATTTTGGCTGGAAAAACACCAAACAAGGCACAGACATTGAATCAGGATGCATACAACAAATTAGAAAAAGAAATGGAAGAAAATAAATAGGCTATACGGCGTCTCAATATGCTGCATAACAAACACACACATATATATAGCACGGAGAAGCAGGCTAACTAGCCTTGAATACTTACTTGGAGCCCAGCCCGACTTGCTGTAGCAAAGGAAATTATTTTGTGGCTAATTTTTTTATGAATTATTGACAGAAATTCCGTGAAAAAAATTTTTACCATGAAAAATGTCATTACTAATTCCGTTACTAATTTTAAAATTTATGATCTTAAATTATAATCCTGCAATAATTTATATAATTATATAATTAAGAATGTATGATTTAAATATATTTTTAATTATATTTATGGATTTGGTGTTAATAAAAATATCGTCATCATTTATTCATTACTAATTCCGTTACTAATTTTAAAATTTATGATCTTAAATTATAATCCTGCAATAATTTATATAATTATATAATTAAAAATATATGATTTAAATATATTTTTAATTATATTTATGGATTTGGTGTTAATAAAAGTATGTCATCATTTACTTCATTATTAGATACAGAGACAAAAAAAACAATTTCTTAGAAAAATTATTTGTTTGATTAAAATTAGCGCCTCTTGATTATTAATAATAATTAAACAAATATGATAAAAATATTAATAACGTTCTTGTACAAATTAATATAAAAAAATAATTCCATTAGGAAAATTTAATTATTTGATCCTTATAGTTTTGCTGAGTTTATAACCCAATCCTTATACTTAAACGCATCGCCTCTCAGTCCTTATTCTTTTCTCGGTTACCTCCTTCCATTTTTCAGAAAACAGCAAGTCACTTGGAACTCATCCTATGTGGCGCTAACAGTGATTAACAGTGTTAAATATGCTTACTTGACTGCCACATGAGCACCACATCTCATTAAATAAAATGACAATTTTTTTTACAAAAAAAAAAAGACCTGAACCTCGCCTTCCTCGTCTTCTCCCTTCATTCCTCCCCTTCATCCCTATTACGTCACAGATATACATCTGCGGCATCAAATCTTAACCTTTTCTGTGTTGGGCTGTGGATTGAACTTATTCTAGGGTTTTAACTTTCCAGTCAAGTTTTTGTTTTTCCTTTTCTAAAAAGGATTAAAATTAGAATACATAAGATTGTAGTTTTTTAATGTGATCAATGATTTGTCCGTTTTCGTGGAAGCTGGGTCACAATCGTCTTAAATGTAAATTGAATTTGAAGATTTCTTTATTATCTTCAAAGTGGAAAAGAAACGAACAAAAGAAAGAAAAGAAAGAAACGGGTCTGAAACAAGAACATCGAGTCTTGATAATGGGGGAACAAGAGAGCAATCAGATCTAGAGAAGATTGCAAGAAGACAAACAAATGAGAGAGAGAGAGAGGGAGATCGATGAAGCTTTGGGGTGAGAACGATTGGAGAAGGTAGATAAACATTGAATTTGGGGGAAGACGGATTAGCGAGGTTGATATGATGGAGATCGTGGTTCTGGTTCAGAAGTGTCGCTATGGTGGTAACATGGAGAGAAGCGTCGCTGGTGTGAGGGAGGTCGCTGGTTTGGGTTGGTCGGAGATGCCGGAGATGGAGATGAAGAAAGCCTATGAGGACGAAGATGTGGAATGGGCAAATGATGTGGCAACCAACTAAGCATATTTAATACCGTTAGTCACCGTTAAGTGCCACATAGGACGAGTTCTGGGGGACTCGGTTGTCTTCTGAAAAATAAGGACGGATGGAGATAACTGACAAAAATAAAAGTATAAGGATTGAGTCACAGTGAGTTAACATATAAGTACTAACTTACAAACTCAATAAAACTATAAAGATCAAATAATTAATTTGTTTTTCTCTTTTTCTTTTTTTTTTGGAATATAAGAGGCAAGTGAATGCAGATAGAATCTAATCCAATAAAATAACCATTTATCCATTAGTCAATGGAAGCTAATGTCCAATTCAAGTTTCCTTTCTTATGAATTCAACTTTTGTTATTTACACAAGGAACCTATCTGGCTTTTGTCCAGCCATTGACTTAATCATCATGGTAAATGCAAGTAACTAAGGATATATTCCTCTGGTCATTAATATAAGACCTATTTAGCTAATTTGATTAGATTGAGAAAGTTAGATAAGTTAGTTAATTATAAGAAATATGACATATTTTTCAAAACATCATAATCATCTTTCTTAATATTCTCTTTCCCTTTTCTACTTGATTATGGTTGAAGGAATATCCATGGGGATGATTTAGAAAAAATTTATAAATATAAGAAATAGGTCTTATATTTAGAACCAAAATTAACTTAACAATTAGATACTATATTAATGACGGGAGGATTAAAATTTAATTGTATGATCGAGGTTGCATTTGTGAAATATATTTCTAATTTTATATTAGTTCAGGAATGATTGTCACCAAATGACAGCCAAATGATCATATTGGAACCAATACTTTAATAATCTTGTTTAATGTTTAAAAATACAGGTTCCTCAAATAATGCACCAAATGATTTGTCAACTTCTAATAACTGAGTTGGCATATGTATTTCTGTAGTTAAATTAAACTATTGTTATTATTGTTATACTATTTTTCTTGTTTAATTATCATTTCCTATTTTTTAAACGTTTTCTCTTCCCCCCCCCCCCACTTTTTGTTTTATTGTTCTTTTTCATCCTTATCTGATAAAGGGCTTCCTGAAATTAATAACAAATTATACTAAAAATATTGCTGAGCCGAGCAATTTGTGGGAGCACATTTTGTGCTCACCACCAATCTCACCGTGTAAATTAATTTTGGACTGTCCACATTTGATTTAATTTTTATATTCTAAATAATTTTTTATTTTAAGATATATATAAATTTTAAAATAAAGATAATCTTATAACTATTACTTCTAAAAAAGAATGAATTTATCACTTAAAAATCATATATTAAAAATTTTAAATTTAAACAGCCTAGATCTCATCACAGTGATGAGTACTTTATGAAAACCCATGATTTATAAGTGAATAGCTTGAATAGCTCTCTTAGTTAAATAACGTGCTAAACTATTTATGGCATTGACCAAAATAAAAGTCAACTTTGTGATGTATTTTATTTAAACCACGCTTTACCAATTTTTCTTTCCCAGAAAAAAATTACATTATTTTATTCTTCCAATCATTTATTTAACAATTAACTATCCATATATGAGATTTTTTTTTTCAACAAAAAAGAAAGAATACGATGCTTTATAAGTAGAACTTACATAAGGGTTCAAAATTCAAACTACCAAGAATTAACAGTTTTCTTCTTTCGTTTTGTACATGCATTCAATGAAATATTTTAACCTTAAAATAATTCACAAATAAATTATCTCAAGTCCAAACCTGTAGTTATTGGGCTTGTACTCATATATTAAGAAGAAACAACTTTCTTCCAACACAACTTGCCGTTATTAGTACGGATATTTTTGTTATCATTTTTATAAAGCCTTAGTCGCATAGCATTATACATTTAAGATTCACAGTGCAAGGACTTGGTGTGGATGTTATTTCTTTCTTTTAATTTGAATTCTCTCCACATCCTTTCTTGTCATTCCTTCTCTTCGTATGCCTTTACTATTAGATTAAAAATTCAACCATTCATACAAGATATCCTATAAAACTATTAATATAATATTATATAAAAATATTTAAAAATAAATTTAAACTGTTAAATTTAAACTATCCACAATATAACTGTAGAGTGTAGACTAATAATAGTTTTATAAAATTTTAAATTTTAACTGTCAAATATTTAACCTAAAGGTAGAAATGGTAGCAGGAGAAATCAAGGAGAAAAATGAAGAGGAAATCAATAATCCTATAGTTTCAATGACAGCCTTGTGATAATAATTTTGACTGGACCAAAAATTTTGGGTCAACCAACCAACTAGACGAGCACGTTGTGAAGGAACAATTTCCTAAGTAAACCATTCTAAAATATTATTAGTACTTGTATTATTTTACTCATAGGCAATCTTAGAATACAGATCCACTTATTTTTATATGTAACAAAAGTAAACGATGGCCTAAGCACTGGTTGGCTTATAAATGGCCCACGAATAATCAAATCATCAAGCTTTTAGAAATTCCGAGCAAACTTTGCAATGGAAGGCTCAGTACCACCATCGTCTTCAACAATTTCAAGAACTGCTCTTCTGGTTTTGAGGGTTCTGACCTTTGTATTCCTTCTCATAGCTCTCATTCTCATTTCCATCAACAAGGGATCTGAAGTTTTAGAAAATGGCGATAGTATTAAAATCAAGTTCAGTGATCTTCGCACCTATCGGTACGTATAGCAATTAATTATTTACTGCATTTTGTTCTCAGAGATTCTTTTACATGGACATTTACTTCTGTTCTGGGTAGATAATTAGATGTTGAATTTTTTTTTCCAAAAAAAATGAATTCAGTCTCCATTAATTCAGTCGCTATATTTTTAAAAAATTAAAATACATGATTGGGACTTTTCTTAGGCATTTTGTTGAAATTATATACTTTTTAAAGTATTTGAATGTTAACTTTTTTTTTAAAACTCATTTCATCCAAATTTAATAGTATATTTGGAAGAAGTTTGTTCACTTTAAAGCCAAACTGCACGTTTGAGTTAATATTATTAGCCCAGAAATTATCATTTACAAAATATTATATTCCATGTTAAATTTTGGCACAAATTTAATTTGATTACTAGTAATCTAACTGAAAATTTTTTAATATTCTATTATATATCTTCATAATTGAATATCCCCCTTCATATTTATGGAGATAATGTTTTTGGATTGCTTTTTTCAAATCGTTGCTGTAACATAAGGCAAGCATGTCTAGATTAAGAGATTTGAAGTTAACATAATTAATTAATAGTACTACAAGTTATTTTAATTTACTTGAAAAGTAAGTGACGTATATTGACTTTATATACATAGTTCATTTATTTTTGCTTATATGTTACTCACTGTAATGAATAAGCATAGATCATTTATATGCTTTTTTTGTGTGATTATAGATACATGATCGCCTCAATTGTGATTGGGTTTGCATATAACCTTTTTCAAATGGCACTCTCAATCTTCAATGTAGTCTCTGGAAAGCGTCTTATAAGTGGTGATTTTGGCTACCAACTTGACTTCTATGGTGATAAGGTAATATATAGTAAATCTCATTCTATTTATTACTTCAATAAATTAATTGAAAAAAAAAAACAAGAAGAAAAGCCACATTAATTATTCACTGCTTATAAACAATTTAGATTGCTCTCTCTCTATATACACACACACACATTATCCTCAATCCTTAATATAAGAGTTGGTTGACTAATTTGAGTAGATTAAGAAAATTAGTTAAATTTGCTAATTATGTTTATTAGTTAGAACTATTATGTAATCAAACATTTTACATGTGCAATTACTACAATAACTACCTTGAGAAAAATGGATAAATATGAGAGATAAAGTGAATTTGGGTTTTATATTTAGGACCAAATAAAAAGTCAAAATACCTCTTATGTTAAAGACAAGAGGTAGTATATTGACAAGCTTGTTTTTTATATATATATATATATATATATATATAATATGTTGTATATTGAATGATTTTTACTACTCCCTCTAGTACTTAATATCCAGAAGGTGCACAATTACAGACGTTTAAATGGTTATATAGTCCATTTAACACACACACACACACACACAAACACGTTAATTTATATAAAAAATTATATGAAATCAAATTATCTAATTGAATCAAATTTTAAAAACGGTGATTTAACATCAATAATAATGTTAATTCTAATGGTTATATGATTTTGTGGGCAGATTATATCATACATATTGGCAACAGGAGCAGCAGCAGGATTTGGTGCAACCATGGATGTGCACAGTGCGCTTAGTGGCCTAATTGGCCTTCCTTTTGACAGCTTCTTTGAGAAGGCAAATGCTTCTGCAAGTCTTCTCTTTGTTGGATTTCTATTCACAGCCATTGCTTCTGTTTACACTTCCTATGCATTGCCCAAAAAAACTTAATTACATAAATCAAGTGTAGTATAACGGGGATTTGTATGCTCGTTCATATATATATATGTATGTTCTTCATATGTGCCTATATATACGTATAAACTAAAGATTTTGGTTTTTCTTCCTTCTCTTTTTTTTTTTCCAACAAAGGTTTCTGGTTTTTCTAGAACTTCTCTCAGATTTCCATCAACCATTGACTTATTTAATCTAAAATCATGTTTGGTACTCAAAATAGAGTCGAATAGATATTGGATTTTTATTTTCGAAAAGATATAAAAAATAAATAATTGAATGTGTCTGATGTTGGGTTGATACGTGATCAAGCCTTGAATTGCATATGAGCCACATATTTGGGCCGGACCTAAATTTCGGCCCATAAATAGGACTCATGTTTGATATAATACTAAATATATCATCATAAAGTTCTGGCTATAACAATTATTCTTCACCAATTTTTTTATTTTAATAGTTTTAAATACAATATCTTTGTTCTTAATCTTAAAATGAAGCGCGTTTTAAAAAATGATATGAATTTTTTTTTGGTTGAATCCAGAATATTCATTGCCAGATTGTTGTATATAAATTAGTCTTTCTGACACCAAGCGAGGCGGGCATGAATCGATATTAAAAAGTTTTAAAATCGTGGTTGTGGTTAGAGAAAATAATTGAAAACGGCCAGCTAATTGATTCCAGCTAAAAAAAAAAATTATAATTTTAATAATTTTTAATGTGATATCAAGTATGTAACGTCCTGAGTCTTAATAGCCATTTAACCCTGATTTTTGAAGATAGATTAGTGATTTAAACTTGAATCTTGGTGTCTAGTTTAGGATCAAGTGAGTCGAAGGAGCAGGTGAACAAATCCCTCTAAGGATTTATTCGTCGCGGCGAAGCAAAGAGTTTTGGGAGAGCTTCTTTTCGGGAATATGTTTTCATCGCGACTAAGTTAAGGAGGAGTCGCGACGAAAGGTGTCAGTTGAACAAGAGTTCCTTTCGGGAAAAAGTTATCGCCGCGATGAACTTGGATCTCTCGGTTAGAAAATCCCTCTCAGGATTAGTTAGTCGCAACCAATTACTAGGTTCGCCGCGACGAAAAGGTCACATCTTTAAATCCGAAGGAGGGGTCTAATATTCAAAAATCAGAAAATCTGAAGGAAGAGAGAGAGGCTCTACTAGGGTTTCAGTGTTTTGGCTTGGAGAAGATGTTTCTAAGGATCCAATACCTCAAGTAAGTGAATCTAACCTCTAATCTACTCTTTCTCTTGAGATTTTTGAGGATTTTGTAAAGGAATACCAGGGCTCTCTAGTTTCTGATGAAATTGAGGTTTTTAACCGATTGTTCTGAGTTTAAATGATTGTTATGGGCTAGTATAAGTATTTAATCGGTGTAGTTTTCTTGAATTTGGAGATTTGGAAGTTTTGGGAATTTGGGGTTTGTGAAAATAGAGGTTTATGATTGAGGATGATAATGCAGTGGTTGAAATTGAGTTTTGTGAATTGGGTTATGATAAGGAAGGTTAAATTGGAAGTTTAATCAGTTTGAAATGTTAGTAGGACTTGATTTTGTTCTAATTGCATGTTTGGGTAATGAATTTCTAGAGTGGGATTTGAGTTTCTGAATTCAGTTGAGGTTTTGGAAGGGAAGCTAGAGTATTAATGGTCTCTTGTAGTTTTGGAGTGTTATTGTGATGATTTTGGCCCTTATGAGTGGGGTAGAGTTTTAGTTGATGCTAGGAATTTTGAGTCCTCAAGTGTTGTATTGACCATTTTATTAGTTTGAAAGCTAATACATGGTGGTTGTGTATTTGTGTGCTTATGTAGACTTGTTGTGAGTATTTGTTGGTGCATGGGGGCATTATGGTGTTTTTGTTGTTCCTTGCTCAGACGAGAGGTAACCACTTTCCAATCCTTTGTACATGCTGTTATGGTACTGTGAGTGGATTTATGTTTTGTGTGTTGAATAATAGCTGGTGTTCTAAATGTAGTTTTGTATATCAAAAAGGGAGAGTTGTCTTGTAGGGTGTACAATACTGAATGCGTTGGGAATTTTTTGAAAGGTATGCCACTGATTGAAATTACTTATGGAATGGAATATTTACTCTTTGGTAAAGATGGTTGAGCATGATGCGTGTGTTGGGATTGGTGAGAGATTGTATTGTTACTACCACGTCGTAAGGCCTCCATTAATATATGATGGTTGACTCTTTACGTCCCCTATACTGAGGGATAGGCCCTTGTGGCTCCTTACGTCCCCCACAATGAGGAATAGGCCAGGTTCGGCTCTTTGAAATCTCCCAAAGTGAGAGATGTGTTGATGGGTTGCATCATTACACTTGCATGGTTCTTTGTGGCTATCACTTATAGTTTTACATATAACTGCCCCCACTTGACACCTCATGAGCACCTATTCTTCTGTACTCTGTATTGGAATGTTGGTTACTGAGACTTCTGTCTCACCCCGTGGTTTACAATGTTTTCAGGTGAAGATTCTAGGTGTACGTCTTCGGGAAGGGACGCGGAGGCTTGAGCTTGGTTAAGCTATAATGCCTCTAGCCTGTAGTATATGCATGACCAGTGTATATTGCCACATTTAGGGTCTTTTTGAAATATTTTTATTGCATGGCCTTATTGTAAACTTGAGAAAGTGTCATCTCCTTATTTTGTTGGCCGAAGGCCATTCTTATTGTTGTATAAAAATGATGAATTTATGTTCATGTGGATCATTAGATGGGCTTTTGTGTGATGCCTTATTTACCTGAGCCGGAGGCTTGAAGGCCCAATGAAATGAATTGACTGTTGATCTAATGTCAGAGTGAAGGATCGGTTGCATGCGCCTTAATTGGGTTGATGCCCACAGTTTAATTGTCAGCTTTAAAAATGGTTTACAAGTTTTCTTTTCTACTATGGTAGCTTGTATAACAGTTTTCTTTTTCTACCATAGTAGTGGGTTATATGTTAAGTTCTTTATATGTTGAGGGATGGAGTTTTACAAAGTACGCTAGCAAATGCCAAATAGTTCAAATTGATTATTTCAGCATCGGAACAACAAAAATTGAAGAAAAAGAAATTTTGATGAATAAAAATAAAGGGTTAATATATACTCCTCCGGTCCTAAATATAAAACCCATTGTGTAGTGTAATTTTTACTACAAAATGAGTCTTATATTTAGGACCGGAGGAGTAATTTTTAGTCTTTAAAATTTGGGCTTGTTTTAGTTTTAGTTCATTAAATTAGTTTATTATTTCATTACTTAATATAAGAGTTAGTTAAAGGTTAGGTTTAGTCCCAAAATTGATTGCACGGGCCAAGAGGTTTCTACAAAGGAATAATTTCAATCATTCAATATATAATTGAAGAGGATAGTTTAAGAGACCAACACATATTTATGACAAATAATCAAGTTAATCCACAATTCATTATGTAGCTTTTATATTAAGAAATAGAGATAGTATATATTTTTTCTTTGATATCGCTGCTAGATTCGAGTATGATCGAGCTCAATTAAAAAAGGTTCTCTCACAAGCATTTTCTGTATTTACATACTATAATCAAAAAGCATTTTTAAAAATATTTTCATGCAAATAAAGACAAAATTTTTCTCGTATATTTATTTGGCATATCATAAATTCTTCTCATCCACCCTTCCTTTCCTCTACTCTCCTTTTCTCTTCACCAGATTAAAAATCTAATGGTTCGGATTTAAACCATTAAAATTTGACCTCAAAGATTCAGATTTTTAGTTTCTCTAATTTTCCCTTCGTCATACACTTGCGTAATCGAATTTCACTCGAAGATCGAACCCGTTGGCCCAATCTCGCACTCCGCCTCGTCATTTCTCAATAAGTGATTATTTATAGTTTATAATAAATAGGTCCTAAATCCACATGGATTCAAAGTTCAAATTAGCATGTACATGAACAAATTTCTTCTCTCGTCTTGTCCAACAATTTCTTGATCCCCCAGGTTTTAACAAATTAAAAATCCGTTTTTGTTATAAAAAAATTGTTTTCCAACCTATTACATATAACACACCCCTCCTATCCTAAAACTCATTTTATAGTATAAATTATACAACAACATACATAGTTGTGAAATCAGTTTTGATGTTCATCATTGTAATAAATACCATCATACTCATTACTATGGTGAAATCTATATTATTTAGATATTATTTTAATGGTCTAGATTTATAACTTTCAACTAATGGTTTTTAAATAAATTATTTTTTTAAAGAACTTATAATTAAAAGATTATATTTATTTTCAATTATCTATCTATTAAATGAAAATATTTAAAAAAAATATTGAAAAAAATTAAATCTTAGCCTCTATGTTAAATTTGAATGGTTAAGATTTGGTAAGTGTAATAATACTTATCAGTGCGATGAGTATCAAAACTGGTTCCGCATAATTATACACGTTTATCTAAATATAGTATATAGGGTTATATGATTTAGATATTTATATTTTAATTTACAAAGTATTTATACTACATTTCACTTTTCAAATCTGAACATCAAGAAGATAAATACATTGTCTATATTTTGAGTCAGAGGTGTAGGAGTAATGTTGTCCCAATTTTTTTGTTTTTGTTTCAAGGTTTCTCTAAAAGTGTTAAAATGGAGTAATATTGTTTCTTATTATTAAAATTATTATCAGTTAATGTTAATATTTTAACTGTCAATGTTAATTTTTTTAATGAGATGGGGTAATTTTGTTACATTTTGAAACTTCTGGAGCGGCATTCAATCCACAAAAAATTTCCGGGCAACATTAGTTTTCGGCAAAAGCTTGCTGAATCAAATTATAACTTAACCCAATTCTAAGTGCAATTTCAAGAAATGGCTTATAACAAACTAAATGTGTTACCATCTGATTACCAAACCATTTCCAAAAGAAGATGATGGAGCTGGTTTGTTAGCACTGTTCCTAGCAAAATGTTACAAACAACAACGTTAATTTTTATCTAAAGGAGGTGTTTGGGTGATTGCACAAACCATGGTTTGGGAAAAAATTTACCCAAACACCCATCATAATTTTGAAACCATGGTTTCACCAGAAAACTATGGTTTGGCCCGGTGAAACCATGGTTTCACCTTAAGTGAAAAAATTTTGTTTCTTGAATGTGTGGGTATTGCATGATACTGTCAGAGTAAAGCCAACAATAAGTGTCCAAAAATACCCTTAAGCAAAAGTCCAAAACTTTACTTTTTCTACCTCCTCATTTTGCTTTTTTCCCCTCATTTTCTTCCACCTTGTCGTTCCTTTTTTATATCATACTTTATATACACTTCCAATTATTAATTAGTTATATAATTAATAAATTATTTTTATGTTTTATTCAAATTTGTAAGAAAAAATGTTATGGGATTTCATGTTTAAAATCTTTAAAGAAAATTAATATTTTTCTGTTAGCGAAAAAAATCATTTGCCTATAAACATATTTAATATTATGTTTTATAAATATATATATACACATATTAATTAATTATATATTATCTTATATATTATTAATTATCTTGGTAAAAAATATATTATTAACAATTTTATTTCTTCAAATCAAATATATTATAAAATCTATCCCTTATATAATTATCATATTAACTTATACCTTTTTTAGTAACTTGCACATATAAAAAGTACTTCTCATAACAACTATCTAAACACTCTTACTTCTCATAATCACTTTTTCAGAAAATTTATTCTCCACAAAATCTATTATCCAGAAATCATTCTCTAAATCATGGTTTGGTTTCCTTCAAACACCCCCTATTGGAGGGCATCATTTACAAGGACATTGTCAAGGTACCACAATTATTTTTTAATTTTCAAAAAATTTAAATGTTGTGGTCCCGTTAGTTGTACCAAATTTAAGATGAGTTGCACTATTCATATTTAATAAATAACATGACTCTATATAAATTTTATACTATACAGAGAAGAGGGATATCAATTTATGTTTTTTTTTTTCCTTGTGTCGCATCAAAAGGATTAGAATTCTAATTTTTCTTTTCCTCATCTTACCCTAACTAATCCAAGTAATCTGCTTTATGATCTTTCTTTTTGAATTAAACAATACAAAAAAATACTTAATTATTGACAAAATTAACAACGGAAAAAAGTTACCAAGGGAATCTATTCCATCCCTAATTTTTTTATCGTAGAATGAAGAATTCTGTCATTAATTACCGACAAAAATTTCATGGGTAATTAGCAACAAAATTCTAATGGAAAATTTCCAAGTTTCTGACTAATTAGCCAGAGATTACCAACCAAAAATTCTGTAACAGAATTTTTGGTTGGTAATCTCTGGCTAATTACCGGGTAATATTTTGTGACGGAACAAATTCTATGAATAACCCAATCAGTAATTTTTTTTTGTTGCTAATCCGTCTAAAATTTTGTCAACAAATTTCAAATTCTGTCACTAATTTGTCATGGATTACCAACAGAATTTTCATCATAAATCTGTCAGTAATCATTTTTTTATTTTTTTAGCTTTTCTTATATATTATATTAATTTATTCATGTTTTGTTTTCAGAGGGAGCAAACAATTAAAAAGCAAGAAAGGCGATTAAATTTCAAACATAGTATCCTAAAATAATTTTTAGTACGCAATACCTTAAAATATCAAAAAATACTTGAAAATACTTATTTTAGGATCTTAAATGTTACTTAAAAAATACTTAAAGATACTAACTATTTAAAAAAAAGGCATTCGAAGCCGGTCATTTTAAACTCAAAACGGCGTCATTTTTAATAGAGGAGGGGCAGCGGACTGAATGGGCGGCGAAGACAAGCTGCTCCCTTCAAGTTTTGGGAGCAAATTCACCCCCGTAGTAACAGGGTTAAAAACTGACGTTGCCAACATGACAGATAAGCATTTTTTATTTTGACAATAATGACACGTAATTATTAAAATTGCCACCTGTACTTTTTCCAAAGAAGAAAGCGCACCTCTATGGAAGTAAACGGAGCTTGTTAGGTTTTCTGAAACGAAGCTTCAGGATTTGTATTCGTTTCTTTCTCCCTCATGCTCCAACACCCACACTATCACTAGCCTCAAGGCATGCGACCATGGCGGCAGATTCGAGCACTGATGGCGAACGGAGGTCAGCGGCGGCCCCATCTCCACCGCTGCCGGCAACGATGGATTTAGGTGGCAGGAATTGGAGGAACCTGTAGGGTTTTGTAATTACCAAAAAGAAAAAAAATCCTTCTTGGTAAACCCGTTGCTGTCTTCATCGACGAGCCTTCCATGTTTGATGGTCTTTGCTGGTTTTTCGAGCTCTAATTCTGCTTCGTTGGGTGGAATTTTGACCATTTGGGTGTGCAATTATTCGGTCTCAACATGCTACCAACACTGCTAGCGTTTTGAGGTGAAGATCCAAGACAGTAAATTTCATGACATACAATGAGAGGCCTTTTACTAGGATGCTTGCTTTGGGAAGGATATGATGGTGAACCTCTTCATGATTCCAGCTGGTAGGTGGAGGGGGGAAGATGACTTGTGAATAAAATGCCAACATATATATTAAGATGGATAACGGAATTTTTAGATTATTCTGTCAATGCAAGGGTGAAATTAATCCAATTTAAACACACCAGGTACAAAATTGCAATACTAAATATTTTAGAATACTAGATATACTTTTGAAAATATTCTAGTGCACTTTTAACCTGAATACTATGATGTGATTAAGGTTTATTACATTATTAAATTAAATTTTAATTTAATCCAATTAAATGGGACTTTAAAATATCATGTTGGAAGAATTAACTTGCCGCAGTAGTATTAGAAAATAATGTACGAATCAAGAATGAGAAGAAGGCGGTAAGAGTGAGGGAGTTGGGACAAGTTAGAAGTCAAATAAATCATTATTAAATAAGATTATTAATTCATAGTAAAAAGGTCAAAATATATACAAAATCCCTATTTAAATTTTAGTCAGTTGCATAGAACACAAAATTTTCATTACTAATCCGTCATTAAATTTTTTTATTATTTGTAAATTTAAAATACCACGTCGTAACACCTCATTATTGGCTGCCACCTTACCACCTCATCTATGTGATGTCACCCTGTCACAAATCGGTTCAGTTTGTGAAGGAGCGGCGGTTCAAACTCTTAGCCTCCTACGTGCATATTGAAGCCTTCACTCGTTGAAGTGAGACCCACATACAATTTTTTAATGCAAGATTATATATATATATATATATATATATATATATATAATATTTTCAATGAAAAACACAAATATATATAAATATATGAGTGTATATATATACAACTTAATATATTACTCTTCCGGTCCGTAGTATAGGACCCAATTAGTGAGTTGGTTTTGGTCCTAAATATAAGATCCATTTCTTATATTTATTAATTTTTTTTAAATTACCCCTATGGATATTCCCTCAATCATAATCAAGTAGAAGAAGAAAATGGGGTATTAAGAAATATAATTATGGTATTTTAAGAAAAACGTGTCACATTTATTATAATTAACTAACTTACCTAACTTTCTTAATCTAATCAAATTAGTTAAATGGGTCTTATATTAAGGACTAAAAGAGTACTTTATATTTCAATTTGATTTTTGTGTTTTAGTATAAATTTATTAATAATTAATATTTTTATTCAAAAAATTAATAAATTAATGGTTATATTATATTTTTATTTGTATTTACTTAATTATATATAATATATTATTAAAAATTATCAACATATTATATTCTTATTTTAATAATAAATATTAAAAAAATTTATATATTTATGTTACAATTTTTTCTAATGGATTAGTTATGGAATTTAGCATTAAAATAAAATTTTTCGCTAATTAAGTGATGAAATTAAATTTTTTTATCATTAAATTCCATTACTAATGTTAGTGATGAAATAAAATTTTGTTGTCAAATTTGGTTACTAATTTCCTTTTTTTGTAGTTTTATTTTTCCTGTTGTATTACTAATGGAAATAGCTGAGTTAGATTAATCAGGACTGTGCAAGATCTAATATTGATTAAAAAAAGTATATTATATTATATAAAACTCTTTTGAATTTTATGTCAATTGCATATAATTTTCTGAAATTTCAAAATTTATATTTAACCTTTTTAAAGTTATACTTTTTGAAAAAAAATAAAACAACGAAATTTTATATACACGTGCACAACATTCAAGAGCAAACCACAGGTGATACAATGCTTAAAAAACATTAAATAAAATAGCCAAAAGACTCAAGTACTACAAAAAATAAAACTATTTTAAAGTATAGAAGAAGATGCGGACATGGCAGACACACTAAAGATGTACACAATGAAGTATGATTTTTAGGACAGTGAACATTACACAGTAACTTCATATCATTTGCATGATCAGCACTTTGAAATTTGCTTAAAATAAAATATAAATATATATAATCTGAACTTGCATTGCAATTTGGTGCAACTGTAAGGACCCAATAAAAAATCATGTAAAATATAAGAACTTAATAAAAAGAATAAAAACTATAGGGACTTGTTTAAACATAAAAAGAACAAAAACTATAGGGACTTGTTTAAATATCAAATGAAATTATATGGACTTGACAAAAAAGAAAAAACTACAAGAATAGGATTAAAAATCAAGTGAGATTATAGGGACTTACAGATTAATTTTCTCTTATAATAATTGACTATTAGGAGTTGGTTAGTCTAAGAGTAAGTTAGAAACAAACTTAGTTAAGGGAGAAAGGTTAGGATTGGTATTGCGCGCGCGCGCACACAGACCTATTATCCCACTTATAAGCCTTATGATCATTTGAAGTAACGTAGTGACTCGCTGATTCGTATCCCCTCTACTTCCATGTTTTCTCTCGTATCCTTAGACTTCTAAACCCTCTTTTCCTCTTACAAAAATATAACAATGGTATCAGAAGCCACTACTACAGAAATAAGCTTTTATGTTACAATTTTACATTAGTTATAAGAAAAACCGTCATGAAAAAATTAAAGGTGTGACAATTTTATAAATAAATTCAAACCTTCCATATTGGTTGTACAAGTAGTCTCTATTTATACAAATAACCACCATAGAAAAGTATTATAGCATGGTAAAAAGTAGGGGTGCACAAAGACCGGACCAAACCGGGTTTAACCTCAACCCGAGGTCTGGTCTGGAATGACCTTGGGTTACACTTTCCTACCCGAAGTCTGGTCCGGTCTGAAACAAACCCGATAGCAGACCAGGCTGGGTTGGTCCTTCGGGTTAACAGTCTGGTCCACCAAAAAAGAAAGAATAAAAAAAAAGGGGAAGTTAAGATTCGGACGTTCCTACCTTCACCCCCAAAACTCCCACCATATCAATCTTCCTTTTTCTCTTTATTCTTATTCCCTATTCCAATCGCAAACCATCGTGAAAAAAGCATAAGAAATAGAAGAAGTAGAAGGAAGACAACAAATCTGGTAATGGAGTTTTACAGCTTTCAAGCTCATTAACAATCAACAATCTTCATAGCAACACATCAACAAAAATATTTGATAGCAACAGATTTTTTTTTTACAAAGCACAAAAAAATATTAGGATGTTGCGAACTCATGAAATCGAACAAAGCAACCACAAAAAAAAAACCCATGATCTTCATCTTTGCTTCAACAGATCTGATACGGGTTCTTTGTCTTCAGCTTCAGCAACTTTGGAAGATGCCATCGACAAGTTCGTCTTCTCCGTCCTTTGCAACAGCGTACTGTGTTGACCCACCTTGATCCAGATCGGGCAATCTGTGAAGAGGCCGAAGAGATGATAAAGATTGGATGTCAAAATGTTTGTTGTTACTGCAGATCAGGACGATGGGTGTCTTGATGGAAGATCTGGAATGAATCAAGCATTGAGGGAGCTTAATAGCTGGTGGATTAGGGAGATTGAAGTTAAGATAAGAGAAGAAAACGTTGGAGGATTGGTAGGTGGAGGCGGAGGCTTCTAATTAGATGAGGAGATAGGTTAAGAAATAATTTTTCTAATAAAAAATAAATATATATATGCCGGGTCAGACCAGACCATTTGGTTTAAGGGGCCAGCCCGAAACCCGATCTGACCCGATGACCAACCCGGTCTGGTCTAGTTTTTTTTTGTTCAGGCTGTATTTTTCCGGGCTGAACTGGACGGGTTTCTTTAGACTGGACCGGGTTTACCTGGACCGGGTTTTTTTTGAACAGCCCTGGTAAAAAGTGAAAATGAAAAGTCATCACTTGACTTTTAATAGTTGTTATAGTTATAATCGTTGTGGTTTATATAAACCACGACAGTTATGAGTTACAACAGATGTTTAGGAGTAGTCAACAGATGGTGGGTGACACAACTAAAAACTAAGCTGACACCAACCCTATTAATATTATACAGTGTAACAACTAAAATTGTGACAACTTTCAAATCAAAGGAAAAACACCTTCAGCCGAAGCATATCTCTAGCCGTTTAAGGTTGCCATGTTAAGTGGCCAAGGAAATGAGGAATCTAGAACATGAGATGCAGAGAGGTTAACAATAAGGTATAGGGTAGGATCATTATCAATCAAAAAAATAGAAAGGATGGTTAGAAACGCTAAAGAATACTACCTCCGGTCCTTAATATAAGACCCCGTTTGACTTTTAGTTTGGTCCTAATTATAAGACCCCAATCTATTTTGTCTCTCATATTTATGCATTTTTTTTCCAAGATAGTCCTTCTAATAATGATAGTTCTAGTCAATACACTTAATTAGTAAAGATATTTTAGGAATGACAACACTTATTTATTACAAATAACTAACTTAACTTATTTTCTTAATCTCCTCAAACTAGTCAACTGGGTCTTATAATTAGGACCGGAGGTAGTATATGGCAAAGGATATGATAAATAAGAAAAAGGTGGTAGTAAAGAACGACTTCGAGCACTCAAAACAGAATAGACAATAAAATGATTCTTTTAATGATTTCAGATAAAGGCATTAAAGGAATTGAGAATGCCATTGAAAAAGCACAAAAGTTTGTTGATGAATGAGATGAAGAAGTTATCTTTAGCCTTTAGTTTTGTTTGTGCAGAGGTATCGATGCTTGCAGTTTTTTCTCTATTTTTTCTTCTTTTATTTAATACCAATAGCTTAGTTGTGCTGTTTGTAATATCTCAATTTTGAGCCTAGAAGCTCAATAATAAGTCTAAAATAAGCAAGCTACTCTGTCCAATTGAGTAAAAGTCCAAAAAATTGCCATAGAAAGTCAGAACAGGTATTAGTGACTAAATTGTAAATTGAAGATTTTTATGGAACTAAAGTATAAAAATTTTTATAGAGAGAGAAAAAGTCCTAGGAACTAAAATCAAAGGAAATAGAAAAAAGAAGATAAAAAGTACAGAAGCTGGAAATTGAGATTATTGAAAGCTTACGGTACTTAAATGTAAACAAATGTTATGAAATTACAAAGTGGTACACAAAATGAGAAAGTAATCTAAAAGTTAGAACAGACTTATAGTCGGTTTCAGGTCCTCAAAGGTATTATAGAGGATTTTATAAATGGCAGGTCATGTCAGGGTTAAAAGCGTAATTCTAGAAACTTTCAAACTAATTGTGATTATTTTTTAAAATATGCCCAATAGATAGAAGTGAATGTTATGTATCCATTTTTTAGGCCTAATTCAAGAATAGAAGAATAAATTATCTTACAAAGGATTTTTACCAAGGTGCCTCAAATAATTAAATATAAATAGGCTATAATTATTTTGGAATTTGTGTGAATTTATGGGAATACTAGAAGCCTCAAGAAATCAAGACATTGGCTTTAGAAATGTTTAAAGCCTATTTATGGAAAAAAAAAAAAAGTCAAGTTATCGCTTGAAAAAAATCAGAGAATTATCTCAGAATAAAAGAAAATTTTATTAAAGACAAACGTATGCATAAAATCTGTGCGTATGCATAAATAGAGAATAAGATGGATGAAAGCTAGAATTAAATAGAACGTACTCGATTCTCTTTTAAGTATAAATTATATAGTTAAACTAATGATGGCAGATTAAATAAAATTTATTTCTCAATTCCTTTCAAGTAAAACTAAAAGTCGGATGAGTATTTTGGGGGAAAAAATTAGTCTGAGCTAGAATCTAATCCAATAATCATTTATCCACTAGTCATTGAGTTGTAATGCTCAATTTAAGTTCCCTTTCATGTGAATACAAAGGAACGCATCTCACTTTTGTCGAACCAGTGACTTAATTATGATGGTCATGCAAGTAACTAAGGATATATATTTTAATTGTACGATTGAGGTTGCATTTATCAAATAATACCCCCGGTCCTAATTATAAGAGCTAGTTGACTAATTTGAGAAGATTAAGAAAAAAAGTTAAGTTAGTTATTTGTAATACATAGATGTTGTCTTTCCTAAAATATCCTTGCTAATCAAGTTTATTGGCTAGAACTATTATTGTTAGAAGGACTACCTTGGAAAAAAATACATAAATATGAGAGACAAAGTTGATCAGGGTCTTATATTTATGATCAAAATAAAAGTTAAATAAGGTCTTATATTAAGAACCGGAGGTAGTATATTTCAAATTTTATAATCGTCCAGAAATAATTGTCAGTAAATGACGGCCAATGAACATATTGGAACTGATACTTTAATCATCTTATTTAATGTTGGCTGAAATACACATTTAGCCCTTTAATTTTACATAAGGCTTCAATTTGATTTTTTTTAACTTTAAAAAGTATATTTTTAGTCTTTTAACTCTAAAATTTTTAGTATTAAACGATAATTTTTCTAACAATCATGATTATTTTGAACATTAAACTTAATATGTTAATATTTGAGAATGTTTTATCAACATTCATGATCTTAATATCATTATTTTTTTTTAACGATTTTAGGTTAGAAAACTAAAAATATACTTTTTAAAGATAAGGGACCAAACTAAAATTTGTGTAAAGTTAAATGATCAAATATATACTTTAGTCTTTAATATTTAAATAACACCCATTTCTTAAACAACGCACCAAATGATTTTTCAACCGAAAAAACAAAAAACTAACTACTGAGTTCGCATGTGTATTTCTATAGTTAAATTAAACTATTGTTACTGCTATACTACTTTTCTTGTCAAATTATCATTTCCTCTTTTTAAAACTTTCCCTCTTTCATTTTTTTTCTCACTTTTTGTTTTATTGTTTCTTTTTGTACTCGTCTGATAAAGGAGTTCCTGAAAAGAATAACAAATTATACTCAAAATAATATTGATAAACTGAGCGATTTATATATACGAGCAGTTTTCTTGGTTAAATGACGTGCCAAATTATTCATGGCGTTGACAAAAATAAAAGTCAACTCGTGGAATGACTATTCTGTTTGAACCACACTTCGCCAATTTTTCTTTCCGAGAAAAGAAGTACTAGATTATTTTATTCTTCCAATGATTTCTTTAACAATTGAGTATCCAAATGTGGGTTTTTTTTCCAAAAAAAAGAAGAAGAAGAATATCTATAATTTATATAACCAGATCTTACATCCCTAAGGATTCAAAATTGAAAGTACCAAGCACATGAATTCATCCAATGAAATATATGATTCCCTTGGTTTAAGCTATAATTCATTTTTTAACCTTAACATAATTAACAAATAAATTATCTCAAGTCCAAACCTTTAGTTGTTGTGCTTGCCATTATTAGTACAGATATTTTTGTCATCATTTCTAAAGTCTTAGTACTTGTATCATTTTACTCATGGGAAATCTTATAATACAGATCCACTTGTTTTTTTTTTTAAAAAAAAAAATGTATCAAAAGTAAACGATGGCCTAAGCACTAGTTAGCTTGTAAATGGCGCTTGAAGGATCAAATCATCAAGCTTTTAGAAATTACAAGCTAAGCAAACTTGTAATTAAGGCTTACTTGCAATGGAAGGCTCAGTAATATTATTAATACTTCTATTATTTTACTCATAGGCAATCTTAGAATACAGATCCACTTGTTTTTATATGTAACAAAAGTAAACGATGGCCTAAGCAGTGGTTGGCTTATAAATGGCCCACGAAGAATCAAAGCATCATGCTCTTAGAAATTCCAAGCAACTTTGCAATGGAAGGCTCAGTACCTCCATCGTCTTCAACAATTTCAAGAACTGCTCTTCTGGTTTCGAGGGTTCTGACCTTTGTGTTCCTTCTCATAGCTCTCATTTTCATTTCCATCAACAAGAGATCTGAAGTTTTAGAAAATGGCGATAGCATTAAAATCAAGTTCAATGATCTTCGCACCTATCGGTGCGTAGTGATTAATTACTTACTGCATTTTCTTCTCAGAGATTCTTAGAAGGACTTTTACTTCTGTTCTTGGTAGATGCTGGACTTTTTTTAAATAAAAAGAATTCAAGGGCTGTTAATTCAGTCACTTTATTTTTAAGAATTATAATACATGGGATTTTTTTTAGGAATTTTGTTGAAATTATTTACTTTTCAAAGCATTTGAATGTTAACTTATTTTACTCATTTCATCCAAATTTGTAAGTACTATGTTCACTCTAAGTCCCCCTCTTAGAAGAAAAGTCTCTCCACTTCCTTGCCCCTTCATTATATCCAAACTTTTCATCTCGACTATTAAGGTTAGAATTTGAGCGCTCCATATTTTTACATTTATATAAAATAATTTTAGAAAATATTTTTTATTATTGTTTTAAATTGTCATAACTAAAATTTAGTAGTTTTATTTTTTTTATTGATTTTTCAAAAAATTAATATTCTATTCACACAATTTTATAAAATATGAAATATGGAACGTTCAAATTACAACCTTACAGTGGAGATGAGAAATGGAGAGAAATGAAAGGAAAGAGAAGTGGAGACACCCATCCAACTGTACATGTGAGTTAATATTATTAGCCTAGAAACTATCATTTACAAAATACTATATTCCATGTTGAATTTCAGCTTATAAAAAATAAGATACCCATTGATATTGCACAAATTTAATTTGATTATTAATAATCAAACTGAAAACTTGTTTATATTCTATTATATCTATTACAGTGAGAATCAAATTCATAATTGAATATCCTCGTTCTTATATGTGGAGATAACGTTTTTGGATTGCTTTTTTCAAATCGTTGCTGTAACGTAAAGACCGGACTAACCCCACCTTCTATGTCCTCTTATCAGGCACAGAAGCTCTAAGCTGAGTCCAAATACTATATGTGGGATGAACCATTCCTCTGGAGGCTATACGGGAATCAGATTATAAGATGATGTGTGCCCCAAGAAGAGCAACAATGGATTATCTCTGCTTGCCATACCTTGTCTTGTGGGGGGCATTTTAGCTCAATGAGGACAGCTAGAAAAATTTTAGAGAGTGGGTTTTACTGACCTTCCCTATTTAAAGACTGCTATGAATTCTATAAATCTTGTGAGACATGCCAAAAATTTAGGGGAGTGAGTTGGAGGCATAAGATACCTCAAAAGCCCATGTTACTATGTGAAATGTTTAATGTTTGGGGTATTGACTTTATAGGCCCCTTTCCCCTTCCCATTGCTTTAATTATATCCTCTTAGTAATTGATTATCTTTCCAAATGGATAGAGGCCATTCCCACCTAAAAAGATGATGCCAAAACCATAGTTGAGTTTATGAAATCCAACATTTTTAGTCAGTTTGGGGTTCCTAGGGCTTTAGTGAGTGATCAAGGAACCCATTTTTGCAATAGGCTTCTTAGTAGCCTACTTGTTAAGTATGGGGTCACACACAAAACCTCTACTACCTATCACCCATAGATAAATGGCCAAGCAGAGGTATCTAACCGAGAAATCAAGTAGATCTTGGAGAAGATGGTAAGCCTTCAAAAAAGGACTAGAGTCTGAAGCTTAATGATGCGCTGTGGGCATACGAATAGTGTTCAAAAACCCTATAGGGATATCTCCTTACCGCTTTGTCTATGAAAAATCATGCCACTTACCAGTAAAAGTGAAGCACAAAGCTTATTGGGTTGTCTTAACATGTAACAAGAAAATCGACAAAGCTGGCGAGAAACGCTATTTCAACTTCAAGAGATAGAAGAACTGAGATGAGAGGCCTATGACAACTCCCAGATGTACAAGGAAAAGTGCAAGGCCATTCATGATAGTGGTATCTTGAGGAAGAGTTTCAAGCTTGGTGACAAGGTCCTTAAATTCAAAGCCCGTTTCAAATTTGGAGACGAGAAGCTAAAGGAGAGATGGGACGGACCTTACACTATCACCAAAGTTCTTAGCTATAGAGCTTTTGAGCTCAAGGATAAAAAGGATGGCACTGCACATCTAGCCAATGGACATCTCCTCAAGCTTTTCAATGGCAAGCCTGCATAAACATAACCCAGGTTGTTTCTTTCCTCTCCTTATCCTCTATCATTTTGAGATTGCTAGTGATATCAATTATTGCTTTGATTGTTGGATTTGTGTGAGGGAGAAAACTCTCTAGTAGTGTAGATGTTCTTTACTTTTGTAGTTTGTTTTGTTTGCTCTTTGTTGCTTTTTACTGGTGTGCTTCCTAGTTTTGTTCTGTTCCTCCCCTGCTTTGCTATAAGTTTTGACCTGAGTAGTGCTTTATATTGTTTTTCTAGTTGACTATTGCTGTAATGTGATGTTTTAGGGGCAGTTTTGGTTTAATTTAGAGGGTTTTTTTACTGCTGGGGCCTGTTTTGCTGAGGGTGTTGGGTTACTGGTTTGATAGAAGGGCTTAGAATTCAGTATTTGTTAGCTAGAAGGGTTGTTAGTGGTTTCTCAAGGTTGCTCTCGGTCTAAGTATTCGTCGCGACTAACACCTGGTTTGTTGTGACCAACTCTGCCTTCCCTGACTTCCCAAATGCCTCTGAACAATTTTTAGTTGCGACTAAAATCTATTTGGTCACGACGAAAATGCTTCATTTCCAGAAATTTCAGATTCACATTTTCACTGTTTCACCCTTGTTTATTTAGTGGAATTTCCCTTTTGCCCTTCGAACACTGCCCATAACTGTCCAGATCCCAAAAACCCTAAACACTCTTGGTCTTTTCCCCTCTAAAACCCTCTCTCTTGACAGTTTTAACTCCTAACCGGTTCAGGCCTTTTGCTCTTCTCTAAAGCCATTCCCTTCTTTGTACCATTTTGCTTCCTTCTAAACCTCCGATGATCCACTCAACTGAGGATCGTCTCTGCTAGTTTGACTTTCCTGGTTCGCTCCTTCTTTAATCCATTGAAGGTATTTCACTTTTTCTCTCCTTGTTCTTTCTATTGTTCAGTTTTCCTTAGTTTTTAAAGGGAGGTCACTGAATCTTTGAGGTTTTGAGGGGGTAGGGATTGTAAGTTGATGTCTCTACAATTATGGACTGTTTCTGGCTTTGTATTCATTGATAAATTGAACTGGTTTGCAAGCTTTGTGCTTGGCATTGCTGAATTTTTTGGTTTCTCTGCTTAAACCCTGTTTTTCCCGAACTTTTGTCATTTTTCGTCACAGCGAGATATGTTTCTTCGTCACGACCAATTGTTTTTACAGAAGCTAAAACAGGGACCATTATGCGTATTCGCCGCGACCAAGGTTCCTGTTTGGTCACGACGAATAGGCTAAAACCTCTCTGTTCTAGATTTCTCTGACTAGTTTTGAACTCCACTTGCATCGATTTCTTTTAATTCTTTTGAACCTTTCTTCAAACCAGTTCAGTTTTCTCAGCTTTAGTTAGGTAGAGGAGTGTAGTGACTTAGGTCTGTTTAGCATAGTTTCTTTTTCCTTCTTAGAAGTTTAGGGAGTTGCTTTTATGTGTTTTGTTCATGTGTGTTTGCATCTTGTGTGTGTTGTTTTACTTTTACAGATGCCTCCTCGCACTGCCCCAGCTGAAACCAAAGAGCAAGCCCGAGCCATTATTTTTTCTTGAAACCTACTGCCAGAAAGGGAATTCCCAGATTTTGATGAATGTGAGTTTTATCAGCTAGCCATCAAAAGGGGTTTTGGAGAAATGATGAAAAAGAGAGAGCCCGGCAATAAGTACTTGGTTAGAGAGTTTTACACTACCACAAGGGTTGAGGATACACCGATGATTAGGCTGCGCCTAATAGGTATATAGTTAACAGAGGAAGCTATTCGTCAGCATTATCATTTTGCGTAAGGTGAAGGAGTGTAAATTCCAGTACTACAGAAAGAATTTGACAGATGTTGACTGGGACGACGTCCTTAGGACTGTGTGTGTGGAGGGTGGAACTTGGGCCGAAAGGGGCAAGGATTAGGTACACCTCGAAAGGAAGGTTATGAAAGATAAGGCCTGTATCTGGCTAAACTTTATGTGCTATAATGTTATGCCCAGTACCGACATATCTGACACTACCAAGGAAGGTGCCTTGCTCTTGTACTTGCTGATGACAGGGGAAACAATTAACATTCCTCTTATTGTTTTGGAGTCTATTCTATAGTGTGATCACTCCACCAGAGCCAATCTAGTGTTCCCCCACTTGATCTCTGAGCTTTGCATTAAAACGGGAATGCCGGTGGAGGACGATGACGAGTTATTTGAGGGAATCCAAACTAAATGCTATAAGCCCTCCAATAAGCGGGCTGCAGAGGTACGTAGCAGGAAGAAGGGCAAAAGAGTTGCTGAAGATGACCCTACTAACACTACAGAAAATGCTGAAGGAACTGGTGGCTCTGGTATCACTATGGAGAGCCTCAGCCAGCAAATTGCCTTGCTCCAAGACAGCTTTGATCAGAGAATTACGGCTCTGTAAAATTATGTCCTCACTTAAGCAGCCCGGTGATAGCAATTCTTTGATCCTATGATGCTGGCTTTGGCTACACAGTTTAGGATTCCTTTGCCTCCTAGGTTTGAGGGAGCATTTAGCACTAGTTGTCCCGATTACAGACGGCCTTTTGAACCACCTGCTGGACCCTCTAGCTCCCAGCCGTTGAATAGGGAAGCACCTACGGAGGAGAGGAGGGCAGATGAGCAGGACTAGATTCTATTTTACCCCTGATTGTTTCCTTTTTTGCTGTATCTCTCGTTCTACCTGTGGTTGATTTTGGTTGTTGCCTAGATTCTACACTGTTGCTGAACCTTGACTTTGATTTTGCTCTTGATGTTGCCCTTGACTTTAAGTTGTAATGCTATTTGCATAACCTCCCTGTTGCTTTAAATGCTCTCTACTATGTTTCACTCAGTCTCATGTGTTTGTGCTCATTTGTTTCTATTTTGCCTCTGCCTTCATTTTGGTTGTGGCGAGTAAGTATCTTGGTCACAACGAAGTGTTGTCTCTTGTGTTTGTTGCTCTTGGTTTGATTGATTCGTTGCGACCAGTGCGATCGTTAGCCGCAACGAAGTTTCATTTCTATGCCTCTGTGATTATCTTGGTCATGGCAAATTACTGTGTTAGTCACGGCGAATACGCAATGTTTTCTATAAAAGCTGCTTCTTATGCTGAACAGAGGTCTAGCTGAAGCTCACCCACATTTGGAGTTTGATTGCTTTTTTTTGTGAGCAAATTTTTCAAGTTTCTTCAAGTTGCATTGAAACCCTTTCAGTTCTTAACTCATTCATGGGTAGATGAAACTTTTCAAATGGTTTTTACTCTTTGATTTGCTATTTTAGTGGATTTATTCATGCATTGGGATTAATCTTGCATTCGATTGAGCACTGTGGATGAACAAGAGAGATCTAACCTTGTTGGAAGTTATTTGTGGCCAAATTCCTTTCTAGTGTGACTTGTCCACTTGATTTTACATTCTTTAGAACTTGTTCTGGTTCTTTGTCAAAGCTTCACATGCATTGGTGGTGTGGATAGGATAAAGGCATTCGTTTTTAAACCCTTTACCCAGACACAAGCTACTTTGTTTAACCCTTGTTCACCTCTTTAAGCCTTCTTCAATTTTAAGTACCAACACATGTATGGTTTATCCAAAGTCCAACTACACCTTTTACTACTACGTTGTGATATTATAACTTTATCTTCCTGGGGTTGGATTTGCCAGATTAAAAAAGAACAAGAAGAAGAAATATAGATATATATATATATATATGGATCCATAAAATAAAAGTTTTGAATAAGGCAAATCCCTTGGTGGTTTAGAAGATTAAGGTGTTGTGCTTCAAGGATCTCAATGTAAAGTTAGTTGGGGATCAATTCTGGTTTTTGGTACTTGCTTTGTTTCCTTTTTATCATTCCTTCTACTTAGCCTTCATTCATCACTACATCCCTTAAAGTTCTTTTGATTCAACGCATCGTTGCATTCCTAGTAGAGATAGTAGAACCATTACAAACTTATGGTAGTTTGTTTTATTAAGTGGATTCGAGAGAAAAATGACCCAATTAAGGTGAGTTGAGTGATACACTTTTATCCCTTGAGTAATCTCTGATGCTCATTCCCTTTGGTTGGTTGGTTGTTTTGGTTAAACACTTTCAATGGTCTTTCTCACTATTCTTGCTTGTAAGAGAGTACTGCTATTTGATTCGTCACTTTCATCCCTTAGGTTAGTTGAGTCACTATTGGTCTTTGATGTATGCTTGATTAGTTGTGAGGAGCACTTGTCGTCGTTTGTGCCCGACTCTAGTCTTTTCACAACTCTTGCTATTTCTCTTCCCTTTTTGCTTAGGAAGCGCAAATGTCTAATGTGGGGGAGTTGATTTGACCAAGTTTTACTGTATTAATTCATGTCCAATAGCATGTTTTTAGGGGAATTGATTGGTTTTAAATGCATGTTTTGATATGAATTGTAGCAGTTTATAAATGTGGCTTTGAATTCTCATTAAGCACTTTGTAGGGGGCAAAATTATCAAATTGTTCATCATTTTAATTAATCATCATTTACAAAATTAAATTGGATATTACAAGTGCTTAAATTGATTTTCAGGTCAAGGGTCATTTGAAAAATATCTCCAAATGACCTAAGTTTGAGGAAATTGCAGTTAAGGCCTAACAGATTTTAGGAATTCCAGAAAAGGCCCAACTAGATGCAGCTATTCATTTTGATCACTTAGTCAGGACTAAATGGATATTTGGTCGCGACGAAAAGGACACTGACACAGAATCAGGTTTTAAACCTCAGAATGCGATTTTTGGAAATATACCACGCGAGCCAGCCGCCATTCACCATTCACCATGAAAACACTCCTATTTTCATCTCTTCAAGGGTTCTTAGGATTCTCCTATTGATTTCCACTGATTTTCACCTCTTCCCCACCTCATTCCATCAGTTTTCTGTATCATCCATCTTCCACCTTCATCTGTTGTGGCTGGTGTTGTGATTTTAGAGCTTGGAGGAGCTGTTTCTGAGGCCATGAGAGGCTAAGATGTTTTGCCTTGAGGAGTATTGATGAGGGCCTGAGCTTGGAGCTTAATTTGGGGAGTTTCACTTCGTCTTTTCCATTACTTTAATAGCATTTCAGTTTTTCTTGGTTATAATTTCTGTGTTGTTGTTAAAGCTGAACTTCAATATTGTAATCTTTGCATTTTGGATTAGATGTTGAGAATTTATGCTTTGGTATTGTTCTGTAATAAGAATCCTATATTTAGTCATGTGAATATTGGTTGTTGTTCATTCTAAATTCGATTTGATTAAACGTGGCGCCTCGCTAGCATAATTGGTTATTGTGTTCAAGTTGTTGTTACCATTCAATCTCACCAAGTGTTCATTCTTAAGGGTGGTTAGTGTTGTTGTGAGTTTTTGGGTCAAAAGTTTCATTAACATACTAATTTACCTAAGTTTGGAAGGTTTTCTACACTAGCTAAGATTGGTTCTAAGTAAACTCCCACCATATTTCAAAGTGATGAAGGCTTAATCAATTCTCCAAAGGGCATTTTATCAATTAAGTTTACAACTTATCCTTTTGATTGTTTTCTTGTACTGTCGTTTTAATTCACTAAAAGAAAAAGACCAAAAAGACTTTTCCACTTCCTTTTTAATTTCATTGGAATTTAATTCAGTCTCAAAGTCCCCCCCAATTTTATCTTTTTGCACAGTTTTGTCACTAAGATTACAAAGGAATAAGTCAGGCGCCTTGAAGTGAACACGACCCAGATTGTGCCTCTATAGTGCATTCCTATCCCAAACTAATTGTTTTTGAGAGCCCATAACGACTAAGGCTTCATCAAACTAGTGCCGTTGCTGGGGAGCCATTGATTTGGGTCCTAGTGGTGGGATAAGAGTGTGCAAGAAAAAGTCAGACATAAAAGAGATTCCTTTAAGGCCATACATTTGTGCAATCGTGCAGAAAACTGGGAAAATTATTGTTTGGCTAAAAAAAAGACTAAGAGAGCAATAAGCGAAGCACATACTAAAGCTTATGAAGAGTTTTATAAAGAGTTAAAAACAAAGGCGGGGGAAAGAAATATTTACAAGATTGCGAAATAAAGAGAGAGGAAATAGAGAGATATGTACCAAGTGAAGTGTATAAAGGATGAAGATGGTAAAGTTCTAGTTACTGACGATGATACTAAGGACAAATGGGAGTCCTACTTTTACAAGTTGTTTAATGAGGGAACTGAATGTGCAACTCAAGACTTACAGGACTTGCTAATTAGTGAAGATGATCAGAATTTGGCTTTTTACTGCAGGATCCGCATCGGAGAGGTTAAGACAGCTCTCAAGAAAATGGATAATGGTAAAGCCATTGGACCTAATGGTATTCCTATTGAAGTTAGGAAATGTTTAGATGATGAGGGTGAATTGTGGCTAACCAAGCTTTTTAATAAAATTTTACGCTCCAAGAATATACCGGACGATTGGAGGAGAAGCATTTTAGTTCCTATTTATAAGAATAAAGGAGACATTCAAAACTATGCAAACTACAGAGGGGTAAAACTTATGAGTCATACAATGAAGTTGTGGGAAAAAGTGATTAAACATAGGTTGAGGTTGGAGACTTCTATTTCGGACAACCAATTTGGATTTATGCCAGGGAGATCCACAACTGAAGCAATCTGTTCACTAAAGGGGTTAATGGAGAGATATAGGAGTAAACGAAGGGACTTACATATGGTTTTTATTGACTTGGAAAAAGCTTATGATCGTATGCCAAGAGAAGTACTTTGGAAGGCTTGGGAAAAGAAAGGTGTATGGGTTGCTTATATCAAAGCTATACAAGATATGTATTGGGGACAACTACTAATGTAAGGACGCCTAGAGGTGAGATAAAGGACTTCCCTATTAAAATTGGTATTCATCAAGGATCTTCTTTGAGTCCTCGCTTGTTTAATATTGTCCTGGACATTCTAACAGAGCTTATTCAAGAAAGAATCCCTAAGTCCATGCTCTTCGTGGATGACATAGTCCTCATGGCTGAATCAAAAGAAGATATTAACTCTAGATTGGAGTTATGAAGAAGGACTTTAGAGTCGAAAGGTTTTCGCTTGAGCAGGAACAAAACAAAATATATGCATTGCAATTTTGGGGGGATGTAAGGCAATAGTGACTTAGAGGTGGAGGTGAAGATGAGGGATCAAATCATTCCTCAAGTATCATAGTTTAAATACCTAGGATCTATTATACATGAGGATAGTGAAATTGATAGAGAAGTTTCTCATAGAATACAAGCTGGCTGGTTAAAGTGGAGGAAGGCTACCGAAGTTATTTTTGATAAAAAGGTACCTGAGAAGCTTAAGGGAAAATTTTATCAAACTGCTATAAGACCAGCTATGTGATACGATAGTGAATGTTGGGCGATAAAAGGAAAACACGAGCACAAAGTTGGGGTAGCAGAAATGAGGATGTTGAGATAGATGTGTGGTCATACAAGAAAAGATAAGATTCGAAATGAAAATATCAGAGTAAGAGTCGGTGTGGCGCCTATCCAAGAGAAAATAGTTGAACATCGCTTAAGATGATTTGGACATGTGCAGAGAAGGCTATTGGAGGCCCCGGTAAGGAGGGTAGACCAGACATTATGGAGTCCCATAAAAAGGGACAGAGGAAGACCAAGAAGAACACTCAATGAGGCTATTGAACGAGACCTCCTAGTCAACAACATATCTAAGGACTGGGTTCTTAACAAAGCACGATGGCGTTGTGTGATTCATGTAGCCGACCCCACCTAACGGGATAAGGCTTGTTGTTGTTGTTGTTAACTTCAAATCTCTTAATCTAGACATGCTTGCCTGAGATAATTTACAATGTGAGCATACCAAGGTTCCCTAAGAGCTATGGAACATAATATCTCATCAGGAAAAGAATCAAAGGTAAGATTTATCAACTCCCCTTATGTCCACGGGCAACCGGCTCAAATGATCAGCCACATGATTTTCAGCTCCGGCTTGGTCCTTGATCTCAAGATCAAACTCTTGCAAGAGGAGAGGCCAACAAAGCAACCGAGATTTTGAGTGCAGTTTCTTGAAAGGACACCGTACTGCTGCATGGTCAGTGAATACAACAACCTTGGAGTTAATCAAATAAGGTCTGAATTTATCTAGAGCAAAAATTACAGTAAAAAGCTCTTTCTTAGTGGTTGTGTAATTGACTTGTGTAGCATCCAAGGTCTCGGATGCATAGGCGATCACCCTTGAGAGTTTGTCCTTCTTCTGTCCTAATATGGCTCCAACACCAAAGTTAAAGGCATCATAAGAAATCTCAAAGTGTAAGTCCCAATTTGGAGCAAATAGGATGGGTGGGGAAATCAGTTTAGCTTTCAAGGTATCAAAGGCAATTGTACAGGTTTCATTAAATTCAAATTCGGCATCCTTTTTCAAAAGGTTTGAAAGTGGTCAGGCAATTTTGCTGAAATTTTTTATAAATCTCCTATAGAACCCCGCATGACCAAAAAAGGATCGAATTTCTTTGAGATTAGTAGGGTATGGGAGGGAAGAAATAATTTCAATTTTTGCCTTATCTACTTCTATGCCTTTGCAAGATATCAAATGGCCCAAAACTATGCCCTTATTAACCATGAAATGGCATTTTTCAAAATTCTGTATTAGCTTCTTTTCAATGCATCTTTGTAAAACCTTTTCTAAGCTAGACAAACAGGCAGCAAAAGAGTTACCATACACACTGAAGTCATCTATGAATACCTCCATGCAATCCCCTAAGAAATCATTAAAGATTGACATCATGCATCTTTGAAAGAAAGGTTCCAGGGGCGTTGCAAAGTCTGAATGGCATCTTCTATAAGCATAAGTCCCAAAATCACAAGTGAAAGTTGTCTTCTCTTGGTCCTCCGGTGCAATGGGTACCTGAAAATAACCAGAAAAACCATCAAGGAAACAATAACGGGATTTGCCTGCTAATCTTTCTAACATTTGGTCAACAAAAGGAATGGGAAAGTGGTCTTTGCGTGTAGCATCATTAAGTTTCTTATTGTCAATACAGACATGCCATGCATTTTGGACTCTAGTGGGTATGAGTTCATTCTTTTCATTCTTCACTATAGTCAACCCACTCTTTTTGGGTACTACCTGAACAGGGCTAACCTATTTGCTATCAAAGATGGCATAAATAATTCCAACACTTAGGAGCTTTGAGATCTCCTTCTTAACTACCTCCTTAATCAAAGGATTGACTCTCATTTGGTTTTGTTTTACTAGTTTTGCTCATTCCTCTAAAAGGATTCTATGAGTGTAGACATTTGGGCAAATACTAGGACTACTACAATGAAGACTTTTTACTTCTGTTTTGCATGACTTTTTACTTCTGTTTTGCGGGGGACATGAAAAGAAGGGACATAAAAAGTACCCCCTTTTTACTTCTATTTTGAATAGAAGTAAAAAATCACTTTTTTACTTCTGTTTCTCCAAAAACATACGTAAATTTATGTCTGTTTTTCTTAAACCAGACGTGAATTGATGTCTGTTTTGCTAAAATAGATGTAAATTCATGCCTGTTTTTGGATAAACAGACATAAATTTATGTCTGTTTTGGTGTAAAACATAGGTTAAAAATGTGATTTTTATCATTCAGCACAGTCCCAATAAACATTGACCAAATTCAAAACTAATAATATCAATTGAATCCAATTCATTCAAATTACAACATAAAACATCTCATAATGATTATATCATCATGCCAATTCCTAAAATTTAAAAAGACACAAAAATTACTTTTACAAGTAGTGGAGATTTTACATATAACATAATAAAAATCCAAAAATTATTAGAACAAAGCTTTCCATTGACAAATAATTAATGCATAACAATCTTTTTAATCTTCAAATCCATTATCCAATTAATAAACATCCCATTTTTAAAGCTTCCTCTTGAATGTAATCAACATTCTAATTCAATGCATATAGGAAAATTCTCTTTTAGACATTTTGACAAACACTTTTGATGTATTAATTTTCAAACAAGTTAGTTAATAAGGATTTTAAACTTCAAATCTATTACCCAATCAATGTAAACAAATTTCAACCTATCTAAATGCAATTTTTTCATTAATAATTTAATGTATACTCAATCCTTAATCTAAATTCAATACATATAGGAAACTATCTAAATGCAATCTCTCTTAGGCATTTTGACAAACACCTTGCATGCATTATTTTTCTAACAAGTATTAACAAGGCTTGAAATCTTTAAATTTTCTACCCAATCAATATATACAAATTTAAAACTATCTAAACACAATTCTTCAATAAAAGTTTAAACAGAAACCTTAGAAACCAACTCAAAATTCCTCAAGTCACACAAACCCACGTACAACATATGAAACCCACAACACATCCGTTGAATGAACTTACCTTCACTGCAGATTGAAACTGTTCTGGCATGCCTTCGAATCAGAGAGTATCACGGCTTGGAGAGACGAGAAGGACGGCAAGCTGCTATGCGTGTGAACTTCACTGCTTCAGCCTTGTTAATCGACAGTGACGAGCTACTACAACACAAAAATGATAACTGATGCAGAACAATGACAATGGAGTGAGGGCTAGCTACAGAATAAAGGCCTTGAGAGAGCTGAAATGAGAGGGAGAGTTTCAGAGTAGCTCACAGTTGCTGTAGGTAGAAGACGAAAATGAGAGGGAGAGGACGAAAAATCAAAGTTCCCGCGCACGCTAGCCACTGGCTGGTGACTAAATTAGCTTCGCAGTACTGATATGAAGCTGATGAGGGCGAATTTTTTCAAAAATAAGCCACCTTCTGTTTTCTCCAAACAGATGTGATTTAATGTCTGTTTTTATTAAACAGATGTTACTTCATGTCTTCATGTCTGTTTTGTGTAAACAGACATAAAAACTATATATTTCTCCTCTGTTTTTTAGAACAGACATAAATAAGGGAGGTAAATAACACATTTTGTTGTAGTGTAGGTATATCGGCTAGAGTCTATCCTATGGCTTTCTTATACTTTTTCAAAACATTGAGCAACATGTCTTCCTCTTCTAAGGAGAGGTAGTTGGCAATTATAACTGGGAGTTGCTCTTTAAATTCTGAGAAAGCATATTTAAGGTTGGGTGGTAAGGGTTTAAGCTCAAGAGTAAGGGGTTAGACTAAAGAAGAATTAATTGAGAAATATCAATGGAGGAAAGTGCAAGATTACTCCCCTCTTCCTTCTCTGCCATGGAATGAACCCCAAGGTTGACTGAGTCCACCACTAATCCCTCCATTTCTCCAAGGGTTGAATCAACCAGTTGTTGATCATTGTTAATAACGGCCTTGGACACCATATCTGCATCACTTGAACAACAAGTTAGGGCACTATCAAACAGATATTTCAAAGTATGAGAAGAAATGGTGTAAGAGATTGGTTCACAAGGTGATGTAGGAATTTCTATGGCCCTTAAACCAAGACTTCTTCTGTGAAGTAAGTGCGAAGGTGGAACAGCAATAGTAGATGGGCACTTTGATTTTATGTCACTGTGAGGGGTTCGTCACGATAACCATTACATTTTGTCACGACTAACTTAAAGAGCAGAGCTGATACGTCTCGGGATGGAATGTTTGTTGCGACCAATACTTCTTTTTGTCATGGCAAACGTGGAAGGCAATAAGCTTCATCTTTAAAAACTGCAATGCTCTGCCTCTCTCCTACATCTGAATCTCCTGTAATACTAACAGAAAGTTCCTCTCCAAGAGAGTTGTCACTGATAATTGGACGTATGGTGCTAATAGAAGATTCAAATTCACAAGATGGCAATAAAAGTGGATTTGGGGCCGTTCGTGTACAATTAACTATTGCACAATTAAGACACGTCTCACTGCTACCACATTAACATGCAGAGGGAAAAGGATAGAGGGAAGAAAATGAAGTGGGGGCTTCATCCTCATTAAGTAAGGACTCAAATGAATAAAATTCAGAAATATTAGAGATAACCTCACTCAATTCAAATTCAAAAACAGTATCATCAATAGCAACATCAATAACATTTAAACCCAAAAGAGAATAATCCTCATATGGATGCCTCATTGCCTCATACATATTGAAAGAAACTACTTGCTCTCCTACCTCCATGGTTATAACACCATCTTTCATTCGAATCATCATGTTCGAAGTCCTCAAGAATGGTCTACCAAGAATGAGTGTGGATTCATGAGACAACTTATTAGCCATATTAAGCACATAAAAGTCAGTCAGAAAAAGCAAACCCTTGACCTGAACTAGGATATCCTCTAGAATCCCCTCAGGTTTCCTAATTGTTCTATTAGCTAATTGGAGTGTAACAGTAGTGGTATGTAAGATACCAACTCCTAAGGCTCTATACACTGACAATAGCATAATATTTATAGCTGCCCCTAGATTAAGGCTCCCGCTATGGCAACCTTTCCTACAGTGCAAGGAATAGTGAAAGCACCAGGATCTTGGCATTTGACTTGGAGTTGGGGTTTGAACAAAGCTAAAACATTTGGGCTAACTTGAACTAACTCATTGGGTTGAAACCTTCTCTTATTAGTGCAAAGTTCTTTTAGGTATTTAGCAAAAGGTGGGGAATTCTTAATCAAATCAATGAAAGGTAAATTTACTTCAAGCTTACTATAGAAATCCACAACCTCTTTCAAAGTTTTAGATGCCACAACCCTTTTAGACATAAGATATGAATTGGGAAAAGGACGTTCTTTAGAATTTACCTTCTTACCATCATACATTAAGGTTCCCTCTTTGCTCACTTCTCCTTTCTTCGTAGCAGCTTTTTTTTTTTCAGTACTTCTTTGGGTTGCTCATCATGGCATTCATTGGTGTCACCAACCTCTTGATCACCTCCTTGTGGTTTCTTGGATTTCTTGAGCAATGCCTTCTCTTTAGAACTTTCAGAAAACTTCATGGGTGAGAGAGGTGGGCTTTCTACTTCATTATTGTTATCCTCCTCTTGAGCAAATTTAACTCGCTTCCTACTCCTAAGCTCAATAGCATTAAGAGACTTAGGATTTATGACAGTGTTTGAAGGCATTGTACCACTAGCTTTAACTTGTTGATCATTTATGGTATTGGACATTTGAGTGACAAACCCATTCATATTCTCATGTCTAGTTTCAAGCTGTTCAATCTTTGAGTACACAGTGGCAAATTTGTTCTCAAACTGACTTCCCATAGCCACCATCTTCCCTTCCACTTGGCACATCTTATTATCTAGGGAAGCTATCTTACTATCACTCTTAGACATCTGGATAGACAAGTTCTCAATCCCCTTCAAGATAATTTGCAGCTCACTACTTCCACCACTTGGTTGTTGTGGGCGATTAACCAGAACTACAGTAGTAGAGGGATTAGGTCTTTGATAGTTACTTGAGTAACCACCTTGGTAGTTATTTCCTTCGTAATTCCCAACTTGACCTCAATCATTGCCTCCCCCCCACTTGAAGTTAAGGTGATCCTTCCACCCAGGGTTGTAGGTATTAGAATATGGGTCCAGTTTTTGATATTGGTTCGGCCTCTATTGATACATAGCAGACACATTTTCAGCAGGACCAATACAATCTTCAATTCTATGCATTGGAGAATCACATAAGCTGTAAGAAGCAGCGACCAAGGCTAGAGGCTCAGTATGAGGTTGATTGCTCTAGAGATTCTGAACTGTGGAAGCCAATTTAGCCATATACTGGGCTAGTTTAACAAGAAGTGGATCCCTATCTCCCTTGTACCCTCTAGCATCTGTAGGGCTCACATGTTGGCAGTTCAAGGCAAAGGTGCAAATTAAGGTCCAAGCAGCTTATGGCTCCATTAACTCAACTGATCCATTAGCTGCAGCATCTAATACCTCAGCATCATATGGCAACAACCATTATAGAAATACTGAACAAGATACTCTTTAATAATCTGGTGGTTTGGGCACTTGGTAAGTATATCTTGGAGTTGGCTCCAAAATTGAAAGAAAGTTTCCCCTTCCTCTTGCTTAGCAAAAGATATCTCCTTTCTAGTAGTGGAGATCTTTGTAGATGGGAAGTATTTGTCAAGAAAAGCTCTCCTCACTGTAGTCCAAGATTCATATGGATTGTCCACATATAGTGGCAGACTCATATACTAATCCTTGGCTTTCCCCTCCAGAGATAGGTGAAAAACTTTCCATAGCACATCTTCGATCCTCGCCCCAGCTGGCTTCATAGACAAGTATTGCATATGGAGATACTTTAAATGAGTGTATGGATTTTCACCTGACAAACCATTGAACTTAGGAAGTAAGTGTATTAATTGACCCTTAAGTTCAAAATCATTTTCGAAAATAGGCAATGCACTAGGTAAAGGTTCAAAATTAGCATCGAATTGAGTAAGGTCTTTAATAGTTCTCCCTCTTTGTGGTTTATTAATACCATTAAATCCTATATTCTCACCGGCTCCCTCATGTCCATTACCATTTAACCCATTTCTCCCAATTGGTTCATTTTGCCTAAGGTCACTAGAGTTCATCCCAATACCACCTACACCTTCTATGATCGGGACCTCTACGAATGTTTCCACTAGGTTTTCCTCCTCTTCACCAGTGGGTGGGTCAGGATTATGGGAATTAATGTTTGCTAACCTACGCTCTCTCCTCAACCTTCCTAAATATCTCTCCAACTCAGGCTGATAAGGTACTAAAGGTTCAGTCCTTCTTCACATGCACAGTCAAGAGATGCAAAAATTCCGTACACACAGGTAATTCAATTAAAATGGATGAATGAATGGAGTGCAAGAGTATAGGGTATGAATGAATGATGAAAGAATATAACTATACACTCAAATGAAATGTGGAGTGAGTATGTATTAGTCAAGACTTAGAAACAAATTTTTAGCTCAAAAAGGGTTTTTCATCGCGACTAAACTTGAGTTCGTTGCGATTAAAGTGTTCACCGAAGCAAACCCAGAAAAATGGAAAGCAGTTCATCGCAGCAAAACAAGTATTGGTCACAACAAAATATCTTTATAGAATCAACTTCAGAACAAGGCAACAGTAAAAATAGAGCACTTGCAATACCAGAGGTATTAATGCCACACCAGGGTTAGAAAATTGCAATAACCGAGCTAGTAACCATAGTATTGATGCAAGAAATCTAAAGAATTAACAAAAGAAACACAAATGCAAAACTTGAAAGAAGTCAAGATATTTATGAGTTTTATGAAAATTTTCTATGTAAAGAAAACAAATACTATGTTTAACACTAAGGACTCTAAGACAACTATAATGCAAATGCAACTACTAGACAGCCTCGATCACACAGTTTGAACCCAAACTCAACACTCAAGTTGACACCAAAATTACACGAGGAACCAAATTAATAGCTCCCCGACAACGGCACCAGTTTGATGAAGTCTTAGTCGTTATGGGCTCTCAAAAACAATTAGTTCTAAATAGGAATGCACTATAAAGGCACGATCCGGGTCGTGTTCACTTTGAGGAGTCTGACTTGTTTCTATGCAATCTTAGTGACAAACCATACGGAAAGATAAAATTGGGGGGGACTTTGAGACTGAATTAAATTCCAATGAAATCAAAAAGGAAGTGGAAAAGTCTTTTTGATCTTTTTCTTTTAGTGAATTAAAACGATAGTGCAAGAAAACAATCAAAAGGATAAGTTGTAAACTTAATTGATAAAATACCCCTTGGAGAATTGATTAAGCCTTCATCACTTCGAAATATGGTGGGAATTTACTTAGAACTAATCTTAGCTAGTTTAGAAAACCTTCCAAACTTAGGTAAATTAGCATGCTAGTGAAACTTTGACCCAAAGACTCACAACAAAACTAACCACCCTCAAGCATGAACACTTGGTGAGATTGATGTAATGGTAACAACAACTAGAACACAATAACCAATTATGCTAGCGAGCCACCACGTTTAATCAAACCGAATTTAGATTAAACAACAACCAATATTCACATGACTAAACATAGGATTCTCATTACAGAACAAATACCAAAGCATAAATTCTCAACATCCAATCCAAAATACAGAGATTATAATATTGAAGCTCAGCTTTAACTACAACACAGAAATTCTAACCAAGAAAAACTGAAATGCTATTAAAGTAATAGAAAAGATGAAGTGAAACTCCCCAAATTAAGCTATAAGCTCAGGCCCTCATCAATACTCTTCAAGGCAAAATGTCCTAGCCTCTCATGGCCTCAGAAACAGCTCCTCCAAGCTCTAAAATCACAGTACCAGCCATAACAGATGAAGGTGGAAGATGGATGATGCAGAAAACTGATGGAATGAGATGGGGAAGAGGTGAAAATCAGTGGAAATCAACAGGAGAACCCCAAGAACCCTTGAAGAACCCTAGGAGATGAAAATGGGAGTGTTTTCACGGTGATTGGCGGCTGGCTCACATGGTATATTTCCAACAATCGCAATCTGAGGTTTAAACCCTGGTTATGTGTCAACATCCTTTTCGTCGCAACCAAATATCCATTTAGTCGTGACTAAATGATCAAAACGAACATCTACATTTAGTTGCGCCTTTTCTGGAATTCCTAAAATTTGTTGGGCCTTAACTGTAATTTCCTCGAACTTAGGTCCTTTGGAGATATTTTTCACTTGACCCTTGGCTGGAAAATCAATTTAAGCACTTATAATATCCAATTCAATTTTGTGAATGATGATTAATTAAAATGATGCACAATTTGACAGTTTTTACCCCTACAAAGTGCTTAATGAGAATTCAAAACCACATTTATAAACTGCTACAATTCATATCAAAACATGCATTTTAAACCAATCAATTCCCCTAAAAACATGCTATTGGACATGAATTAATACAGTAAAACTTGGTCAAATCACACATTCTTATCCCACCACCAAGTCTCCTCATCTCTCTGCCCACGACCTTTGGGTTCTCCCAAAATTGCTTTAGCTACCATACGAACTCTTATAGCTATCTCTTCCCACATCATGTTCGCATCTCCCTGCAACTCCCAGATCCTTTCCTCCAAAAGGGTCATTTTGAATAACTCTTGCTTCTCACTCTTTAATTGCCACCATTTAACCCTGGGTTTTACCACTTGATGATACTTTTGTCTGATATTCTTATAACTTACATTAAGGATAAGTACTCTGTGTTAGGCAATCACCCCATCCCTAGGATTCACTTTACAATTAGTATACAATCTTCTGTTCAGATTCCTAACCAAAAAGAAATCAATTTGTGATTTTGATACACCACTTTTGTAGGTGATTAAATGCTCCTCTCGCTTCTTAAAACAAGTGTTGATAATCTTGAGATTGTATACAAGAGAAAAGTCAATAATAGATTGTCCTCCATTGTCAAGCTTCCCAAAACCAAAACCACCATGGACCCCACCAAATTGTCCTACTTCCTTGCCGACATGTCCATTAAGATCCCCACTGATAAAATTTTTTTCTTCAAGCGGTCTGCTTTGAGCCAACCCTTCCATATCTTCCCAAAAATTTTCTTTAAGGTGTGTATCTACCTCAAACCTGAGGTGCATAGGCACTAATGATATTGATAGTATACTTTCCAACAATTAATCTTAAAGATATTATTCTGTTCTCAAACCTTTTAACCTCCACCACATTCTTTTCTCATGTTCCATCAACAACGATACCGACACCATTCCTTGCACTCACCTTCCCTATGTACCAAGGTTTATACCCTTCAAGTTCCGTGGCAACTTCTCCAGTCCATTTGGTTTCTTGGAGGCACAAGATGTTAATCCTTCTGTCCTTCATAACTCCTACTACCTCTATAGATTTCTCATTCAACATCCTAATATTCCAAGTGCAAAATCTAATCTTGCTCTCATGAACTAACTTCTTTAACCGCCTTCGTCCAAGAGAGTGCGGTAGCCCTTGCTTATTTAACATTATATCCGGGCGACGATGTAGTGGCTCTAGCTCATTTCTCACTGTACTCAAGCCATACAACACATCACTTCCAAGCAATGATCTAGTAGTAGCATAATTACTTCGTTGATCCATATTCATGAGATTCGACGATTTTTAAGTTGGCTATCAAAGGCCAAACACAACTCTTCTCATTTATTCGGGCTTGGGACCAGCTATACTAAATAGGCGGAGTTAAGAGATTTGAAGTTAACATAATTAATTAATACTATTTGAAGTTAACATAATTAATTAAAACTAGTTATTTTAATTTAATTGAAAAATAAGTGAAGTATATTGATTCTATATACATAGTTCATTTATTTTTGCTTATATGTTACTCACTGTAATGAACAAGCGTATATTATTTATATGCTTTATTGTTGTTGTTGTTGTTGTTATTATTATAGATACATGATCGCCTAGATTGTGATTGGGTTTGTATATAACCTTTTTCAAGTGGTAGTCTCAATCTTCAATGTCGTCTCAGGAAAGCATCTTATAAGTGGTGATTTTGGCTATCCACTTGACTTTTATGGTGATAAGGTAATATATAGTACTCCCTCCAATTCTAAATATAAGACCCATTTTATACTGTAAATTATACTACAAAATGAGTCTTATATTTAGGACCAAAAGATTACATCTCATTCTATTTACTACTTCAATAAATTAATTGAAAAACAAAGGACGAAAAGCTACATCAATTATTCCCTGCTCATAAACAATGTAGATTGCTATATATATATATATATATATATATATATATATATTGATCGACAAGCTTGTTATAGATTTTATATTATATTGTGCATTGAATGATTTTTACTATTCTCTCTAGTACTTATTAACATAGGAACTTGCTGGGATGTTAGATTTGGTCCTAATTCCTAAATAACATATTAATGCATTTTTTCTCTTATATTTATCATTTTTTTCTAAACTAATTTATCTAATTAACTTGTAAACTAATATATAATTGAATGTAACACATGGCTATTTTAGAAAAACCATGTCACTTTTGTTTTAATTGACTAACTGATCTTACATTCTTAATTTGTTCAAATTAATTAAGTACTGCGAGAAGTATATATTATTAGATATAATTTTGAAAAACCACTATTTCATTGGAAAAGGTAATATGGTTACATAGTTCATTTACAATAGCAATGTAAAACTTTTCTTTGAATCCCAACACAGACACACACACTCACTCTAATTTATATAAAAAAAATTATATAGATTAAAAAAATCCAAATCTTACTAGTTCTTCATAAATTTTCACTGGACTAGTTTTGACAGTGGTTCAAATATTATCTAATTGAATCGAATTCTAGAAACAATGATTGATTTAACATCAATAATAATATTAATTCTAACGATTATATGATTTTAATTTTGTGGGCAGATTATATCATACATATTAGTGACCTAATTGGCCTTCCTTTTGACAGCTTCTTTGAGAAGGCAAATGCTTCTGCAAGTTTTCTCTTTGTTGGATTTCTATTCACAGCCATTGCTTCTGTCTACACTTCCTATGCATTGCCCAAAAAACCCTAGCACACTGCACATTCATTCATTTTTCTAATTCATTCGTTTTTTCCTTCTTTTTTTCTGTTCCCTATATATATCTTCTCAGTGGCGCGTGTGTGTGTGTATCAATCAAGTGCAGCATAACGTGGATTTGTATGTTCGTTAATATATATGTTCTTCATCTGTGTCTATATATATACACATATAAATTAAAGATTTTGGTTTTTCTAGAACTTTTCTCAGATTTCCATCAAACGTTGACTTATTTAATCTAAAGTCATGTTTGGTACAGAAAATAGAATGAAATGGATATTGGACATTTTTCCCCCAAAAAAAAAAGTTCAATGTGTCTGTTGTTGGGCTTATATGATGAAGAAGCCTTGAATTGCATATGGGCCCACATATTTGGGCCAGACCTAGATTTCAGCCCATAAATTGGACTTATGTTTGATATAATATTAATAAGGTATTTGAATAAAACCAAATCATGTTTTACAGAATAACTTTTAAAAAAAAAGTTATTTTAAGAATAGATTTTGTGAAAATGTGATTTTGATAAAATGAGAGTATTTGAATAGTTGTTTTGATAGATTTTAATCTATATTTTTATTTGAAATAATAAATAATATAATATAAATATAAATAATTAATAATTAATATGCGATATATTTATAAAATATAAAGTTAAATATGTTTTTTTAGAAAAATGATTATTTTACCTTGGAGATTTTAAACATGAAATTCCATGATATTTTTTAAAAAAATTGAATAAACATATGTAAGAGCTATTTATTAGTTATATGATTAATTAATAATTAGTGTGCGTATAAAATATAAGATTAAATGTATTTTTTTAAAAATAACACCCTTATTATATATTTATGAATTTTCCTATCATATAATGAAAATATTAAACATAAATAATTTGATTAAATTCACAGTAAATTACTGAAGTCATGCATTTATTATATATTTTTAAACACAATAGGAAAATATGAAAATATTTGGGTAAGTTTTGTTGGGGTTGTAAAAAGGAGAAAAATGTTACTTGCAAATATAGTTTCGTGTTCCAAAGCCTGCAATTCACTAATGCCCATCCAAAAGCGAAATTTTTTGCTTCTTCTAAAACCTTGCTTTCGCAGATTGATATAATAGTTTTGGGCCAAACCTTAGTTTCTCAAACCGTGTTGTGTTTGCATGGTTTTCGGGTCAAACAATGGTTTACCATTTTTTTTTTATTTTAATAGTTTTAAATATTACTTCCAGTCCTTAATATAAGATCATATTTGATTTTTATTTTGGTCCTAAATATAAGATCCCAATCCACTTTACCTCTCATATTTACTCAATTTTTTCCAAGATAATCCTTCTAATAATTATAATTCTGGTCAATGCACTTAATTAGTAAGGATATTTTAGGAAAAACAACATCTATTTAAAACAAATAACTAACTCAACTTACTTCCTTAATCTCTTCAAATTAGTCAACTGGATCTTTTTTTTTGGAGCAAAAAGTCAACTGGATCTTATAATTAGGACCGAAGATAGTACAATCTATTTGTTCTTTATCTTGAAATGAAGCGTGTCTTGAAAAATGATATGAATATTTTGGTTGAAGAAAATAATTGAAAACAGGCCGCTAATTGATTCCACCACAAAAAAACAAAACATAATTTAAATAATTTTTTGATGTGATATCAAATGCCCTAACAAATGCCAAATAGTTCAAAATCGGAACAAAAATTGAAGGGAAAAAAATTTCGATGAATGAAAATAAAGAGTTAATATAATTTTTAGTCCTTAAAATTTGAGTTTATTTTGGTTTTGGTATCTCAAGTTAGCTCATTATCTCATTTCTTAATACTACCTCTGATCCTAATTATAATACCTTATTTACAGTCTACAAATAAGGTCTTATAATTAAGATTGAAGATAGTAAAAAAGTTAGTTTATGGTTGAATTTGGTCTAAAGTAAGACCTCAAGCCACTTTAATTTATCCTCTATCTTTTCTCAAAATATTCATATTGATTTAAAGCGGTTCATACCAAAGAATAATTTCAATAATCCAAATCCCACACATATAGTTTATGAAGATCAACACATATTTATAATAAATAACCAAGTTAATTTGCAAATTAATTGTCTAGTTCGAACCGTAGATTGTATATATTTTTTCTTCCACATCCCTGTTAGATTCGAGGATGATCCAGCTCAACTGAAAAGAGTATTCCCGCAGACATTTTCTGCGTTTACACGGATTCAAACATGAGATCTTGTACTTAACCGTCAAAGATCCTGTAGCCAAGACCAACGAGCGACCAAGTATACTAATCTTAGAACAGGGATTTTCTCATCTACCCTTCCCCTCTTCTACTCTCCTTTTCCCCTCATTACATTAAAAATCCAATGGTTCAGATTTAAACCATTAAAAAATTTAACCTGAAAGATTCAGATTTTTGGTTTCCCTAATTTTCCCTTTGTCGTACACTTGCGTAATCGAATTTTCATTTCAAGGTGGAACCCCGCTGGCCCAACCCCGCATTCCATCTCCTCATTTCTTAACTCCTTTGTGTATACATGAACAATTTTCTTCTTTCTTTTTGTCCAACAACTTCATGATTCCCCGGGTTTTAACAAATTAAAAATCCTTTTTTGTTATAAAAATTTGCTTTCTAACCTTTTACTTATAACATACTCTCTGTCCTAAATATAAAACTCATTTTATAATATAAATTATATTATACAATAGATTTTACATTTGTGATCGGAAGAGTAATATGCTCAAAGACATTGATAAATGTGAAATCGGAATGTCAAGCAAAGTCTTAAAAATACACGTACACGTGTTTATCTACATATAGCATATAAGGTTATATGATTTAGATACATATAATTTATATTTTAATTTACAAAGTACTTATTTTACATTTCACTTTTCAAATCTGAAAACCAAGAAGATAAATACATTGTCCATATATTTTAAGGAGTTACGATGTAAATTTATTTCAAAAGTTTTCACTTAGGAGTAGTGTCACTCAAATTTTTTTTTTAAATTTCAAAGTTTCCCTAAAAGCATTAAAATGGAGGAATATTGCCTCTTACCATTAAAATTGTTATAAGTTAATGTTAATAGTTTAATTGTCAATATTAGTTTTTTAATTAGATGGGATAAAACTTCTAGGTTGGCATTGAATCCCAAAAAAAAAAAAAAATTCCAGGGCAACATTAATCTTTAGCAAAAACTTGTGGAACAAATTTACAACTTAACCCTATTTTAAGTGCAATTTCAAGAAATGGCTTATAACAAGATATGTGTGTGACCATTTGATTACCAAAAGGAGACGATGGAGCTGGTTTTTTTAGCACTCTTCCTAGCAAAATGTTACTAACAACAACACCAATTTTTATCTAAGTTGAAGAACATCACTTACAAGGACATTGTTAAGGTATCACAATTATTTTTTAATTTTCCTAAAAAATTTAAATACTGGCTTCGTTTGTTGTACAAAATTTAAGATGAGTTGTATTATTCATATTTAACAAATAACATGACTCTATATAAATTTTATACTCTTATGGTCTTTAATATAAGACCTAATTGTTGAGTTAGTTTTAGTCCTAACTATAAGACCCATTTCTCATATTTATCAATTTTCTCTAAATTATCCCTATAGATACTCCCTCAACCATAATCAAGTAGAAGAAAAAGAGAGGGTATTAAGAAAGATAATTATAGTGTTTTAGGAAAAACATGTCATATTTCTTATAATTAACTAACTTATCTAACTTCCTTAATCTAATCAAATTAGTTAAATGGGTATTATATTAAGGACCAGAGAAGCACTATATAGAGAATATAAGTGTCAATTTATGTTTTTTTTTTCCTTGTGTCGCATCAAAAGGATTGGAATTCTAATTTTCTTTTCCTCATCTCGATCACCCTAACTAATCCAGGTAATCTGATTTATGATTTTTTTTTTTGAATTAAAAGACAACTTAAAATCAATTGGGTCTACCCATGATTTTTTATTTATAAAAAAAAATATTTCATGTCACTATATTCGCAATTTATGCGTCCTTTATTATACAAATTTATATGTTACTACTTTTTATATTAATATGAACTTTATATTCGATAAAAAAATAGTACATTTTGTTTTGAATGATAACAAGCACAAGAGGTGCCCGAAAAGTATTGTTTATTCTTTTATTTGTTGAATATTTTTATGCAAATTTTATTCATATTATTCATTTCACTTTTATATTAAGGGACCAAGTTTTAAAAAGTACTATAAGTTACAATAGGTCCCGCTCACTCCACCTCAGCCATCATCATCACATAGTATTGGGGTATTTGAATGGATCGGGACAACAGATTTGGAACATTTTAGATATTTGAATGAATTGAATGAATGTTAGTTTTTCATGTTTAATTGCAGAATTTTGTTGATTCTGAGCAATTGTTTGTAGCATTTAATGAATAATAAATTTTTTGCTTTTGGAGAAAAAAAGCATAAACTTATTATAAATATTTATATCGAAATGCTTATGTTTTTGAAAGTACAAATTTATCATATATATATATATATATATATATATATATATAAGATCCCTCTATGTGCTTCTCCAAATTTCAGTATGTTGAATAAGTTCAATTTTTCTTTGGATTAAGGTGCTTAAATATCTCAAAATCATTCACGAAGTAACACACAACACTTGAAAGTTTATTTTCGTAGCAAAAATACTTTAGCCTTTATTTGCCGTTAAATTTAACTATTAAATTATGCGATTTGACCAATGTCATTAACAGTCAAATTTAACATCGGATAATAGTTTATGACAAAAATTCTACAAAAGAAAATTCTAGGGCATATAAGAGCCAAAAAAGTTTTCAAATGCTAAGTGCCTATTCATGTATACTTTCAAGATATTTAAGCACCTCATTCTTTTTTGTTTCATTAGACCCTCGATAAATATTTTTTTCATACGGCCCTCTATAAACATTTTAGATGGAAGGAAATGATGGTTCAGATAGTTTTTGAATCTTGTCCCTGCGAGTGCTAAATCGTTTTTATTTTTTCCCCACATAATATTTCACATTTAGCTTTTTAATTTTATATTTTAATCTTTTGGGATTTTTTTCTTTAATATTGACAAAAAAAGGAAGTGAACTGACAAAAGAATATTGGCAAAAAAATTATAAGGGAATTATTAAGTTAAATTTGTTATCATACTAAATTATTAAATGTTAAAAATACAAAATGTGTATATTTCTAGCTTTTAGCACATATATAGTTGAATAGTTGTTATTTATCTAGAGCTTATATAGTTGGCTTATTTCTTTTGAAATGGTGAAAATAAATTTTAAAATTATTATGTTACTGATTATTATTTATTTAGGCTTTTGGTTAAAAGGGCTAAGTCCAAAGAAATAAAAACAAAAACAAAAACAAAAAGATATTTTCAGAAATACTAAACCCAAAGAACTAAAACTAGAAGGGAAAGAACAACCAAAATTTATTGCAATGGGCCTAATTATAAGGCAAAAAGTATTTTTAAAAAAGAAAAACAAAACGGGATATGGCGAAACCTATATCAGGACAATACCGGGATAGAACAGGACACTTGTTCATCTAGCGTGAACAGCTCTACTAACTAAGATGACTCTGTAAAAAAAAGTGTGCCCTTTAGATTGGACACCACCTCTTCCTTTGAAGTTATTGAATAGGAATATTGATAAAGTTTTGTTGTAGTTAAAGTAGGAGTTGGTTGATTTTATTTGTCTATTTTGTCTATCTACATGTTTAAAACTTGGGGTAACTTCCTCCATTTTTCATACTGGTATTTTTTTTTGTTTTTTATATTGAAATGGTGGGTATTTCCGTATTTGTTGTTTATGAAGGGAAATGGAGGAAGTAGCGACTGACGTTGAGATTCCTGTCAATACTTTTGGCTCACTCATAGTAATTAATTTTTTAAAAATAAATATAATAAAAATAAGGCAAAAATCAGAGGCGTGGAAAAGAGGGAAGGAGGAGGGACCTGTGGCCAGGAAAGCTCATGCCATCCAAAATTAATGGACGCCTTCTTTTCCTCTGTCACTCACTATTTTTGAATCACAAAATTCCTCACCTCTTCATCCAACGGTCCTCCTTCCTTCTCCTTCTCTTTTAAATTCCTTCCCTTCCTCGTTTCGTCTCCTTACAGAGTCTCTTCTCCCTCTACCAACCCTCTTTATCGCTCGCTTGCTCGCCTTCTCCATCCCCATTCCCCCCTCGGCAATTCCAAGGTCTACTCATTCTTCCTCAATTCTTCTTAGATCTGTTCCTTGCATTTCGTTTCTTGATGGATCCGCTATTTGTTAGAATTCCCTGGTTTGATTTTGATCTTAAAATGGACGCTTTCCGGCTTTTTTTGTGGTTGACAAGTGGGACGTGAAATGATTTGCCTTTCATTATGGTTTTTGACTCATCGATCTGGGATTTTATTGTAGTAGCTGTTTATTTGCTGGCTTATGTTCTATTGTTATTTTGTTTAGTGGTTCGGATATTTCTGGTCAGTGGGTTGGATCTATCACTGTTTCATGGAAAATTGTTCTTGGTAGACTGAAGAAAGGAATCTGATGTGTATTTAATAATTCTGGTTGTTAGATGTTGACCGAACATACGATGCAGACATGTACTTGCACTTGAAAATGAGAGTAATATGTGTCAAATCTCCCAGTCAGATGATAAGCTTGAGTAGAAAATGTTGGAAATGTTAAAAATGGTCGGCGTATCTACCCATTTTTCTTCATATTTTCTACCATTTCAATGATCCCTTACCAGCCTTTGAATCATAATTGTGGTTCATGGTGCGTGTGATTAATTAACTTCTTATTTTTCTTTCCCATTGAGGTTTGCATTCTGGGAAATACTTTTGTTTATCTTTAGCGAGCAGGTGTAGGTTGGTTTGTCTTGGGATGGAGTGAATTTCATGTAAACGTATAATATATGTACTTTTGTTTCTGGTGTTTATTTCTCCAGTTTTCCTTTAGACTTCCTCCCCGCTAACTTGTTTGTCACTGGTATCTCACTAACCTGTCTATTCTTGATCATCAGTCTGTTGATATCTTGTGAGCATTTTTTTCATTTGTAGGAGATGAAACTGAATTCCACAATGTGTGTTGTTTAATCATCTATGCCATCAATAAATTCTTGCTATTGGCTATTGCTTTATTTCTGATGAAAGATTTCTTTCCCCAGTAAACAAATTTGAATAGCAATATTTAACAATGATGTTGTTTTCATTTCGGGTTTTCCTTCCACCTTATTTTAGCCTTTCCCCTTGCCACTTCTATGTTTAATGGTCTCATTATACATAATTGATTGGTTTGTACTGACTGGTTGTTTGATCCAGTAGGTTATAGAAGATGGCAGAAGCTGAGGATATTCAACCTCTCGTTTGTGACAATGGAACAGGAATGGTCAAGGTGCTAATGGACCTTCTTTTAAATTGTTAGCTTTTTTTCAAATTCGGATAACTTAGTGTTTTGCACTATTTTCTTCTATGAAGCTGTTTAATATTTTCTATTATTTGGTGAAGTTGATTGCAGCTTTCTCTTTTTTCCTTTTTTGCCCCCTAGGCTGGATTTGCAGGAGATGATGCCCCGCGTGCTGTGTTTCCCAGCATTGTAGGTCGTCCTCGTCACACTGGTGTGATGGTTGGCATGGGCCAGAAGGATGCATATGTTGGTGATGAGGCACAGTCTAAGCGAGGTATCCTGACCCTCAAGTACCCTATTGAGCACGGAATTGTCAGCAATTGGGATGACATGGAAAAGATATGGCATCACACTTTCTATAATGAGCTTCGTGTTGCCCCAGAAGAGCACCCAGTTTTGCTAACTGAGGCTCCTCTTAATCCCAAGGCCAATCGTGAGAAGATGACTCAAATTATGTTTGAGACTTTTAATACCCCTGCTATGTACGTAGCAATTCAAGCTGTTCTCTCATTGTATGCAAGTGGTCGTACCACTGGTAAGCGATTCTTTCAATTTTTTGATGTGGTTTGAGTTTTAGTTTGAACCTTTCCTATTTGTATTTTTGTTTTTAGATTTTATTTTATTTTTATTTGGGATTAGAGTGTGAAAAGATAAAGTTAAAGAGACAAAAGCATCATCTTTCTGTTTTAAAATTATTATGGCTGGCTGGATTAGGGTGGTTTGCACCCTTCTCACTCAACTCCCCAATTTTCATGCCTCTAGTCCTAAACTTGAAGGGTTTGCAATTGCGTCCTTCCCATTAATAATCATTCATTTATAGCTTTCTGCCTCGATGAAATTGAGAATAATCTATAATGGTAATATTGTGAGTTTATATTTCTGATTCTCTGCGTCAATATAAAATAAATCTTCAAGAAGCTGCTTTATGCCGCTATTCACAAGCTACGAACAATGTGACTCATCCGTTAAACTTTGTGTAATGCACAGGGTCTACCCATCTAGTTTATTATTAATTTATTATCACGGTACCAAATAAGACTATTATCCATTTTCTTTCTTTCTTTCTTTTTTTTTTTTTTGCCCCCCAAGATACAAAGGCAGGCTAGGGCTCGAAGCAAACTGGAAAGAAGGTGTTGGCATAAAGCTAAAACTTAGCAAATAAACTGCTTAACCTCTAGGAAACTATTATCCATTTTCTATTTAAGATCCAGACACTGGTTTGGTAACTCTTAACATTCTTTCCCAATCCACTACATCAATGATAACTCCCATTCTTTCTCAGAACTCTCAAACATGACCTTATGCTTGGAGCAGAATGTGTTACTCTTCACTAGCATCTAAAAGGGATTAATTTTCATAGTGCCGTTGCTCTGAAACAGAGGATAAAACTGAGTATTATTGCTGTTTTCCTATATGATTTCACTTAACATGCTGCTCGAAAGGGCGAACTGTTCTGTTTCTGATCAGGAAGACAATGGGACAAACGTAATTGTGCTTGTTAATCTTAAATCTGTTTGTTGTTCCTCTGTAGGTATCGTGCTGGATTCTGGTGATGGTGTCAGCCACACAGTCCCTATCTATGAGGGTTATGCTCTCCCACATGCCATCCTTCGTCTTGACCTGGCTGGCCGTGACCTTACTGAATACATGATGAAAATTCTAACTGAACGTGGGTATTCATTTACAACCTCAGCAGAGCGGGAAATAGTGAGAGATGTGAAGGAGAAGCTGGCCTACATTGCCCTTGACTATGAACAAGAGCTAGAGACTGCCAAGACCAGTTCTGCTGTGGAGAAGAGCTACGAGTTGCCTGATGGGCAGGTAATCACCATTGGTGCAGAGCGATTCAGATGCCCAGAGGTCCTGTTCCAGCCATCCTTTATTGGAATGGAAGCTGCAGGCATTCATGAGACGACATACAACTCCATCATGAAATGTGATGTTGACATCAGGAAAGACCTGTACGGTAACATTGTCCTCTCTGGAGGTTCAACCATGTTCCCTGGCATTGCTGACAGAATGAGCAAAGAAATTTCTGCATTAGCCCCAAGCAGCATGAAGATCAAGGTTGTAGCACCACCCGAGAGAAAGTACAGTGTCTGGATTGGTGGTTCTATCTTGGCATCTCTCAGCACCTTCCAACAGGTTTGTTCTGTTCCTTATTTTCTTGCCTGTTACTTGGAATTGTCAGAGTTGCCTCCGTATATGATTGGTAATGGAACATTGTTTCTGAGTGCAGATGTGGATTGCGAAGGCAGAGTACGATGAGTCTGGACCGTCAATTGTGCATAGAAAATGCTTCTAAAATGTTTCAGAATATTATAGGGTTATTGAAGGAAGAGACTACTGTCACATTCCTCGGGAAGAAGTGCATCTTGCAGCTCTTTCATTCTACTTTTTTGTTGTGCTTTCATGTTCTTATCATGCTAGAATGATGACTTTAAGATGTCTGAGGAGTTTTTGTTTTGTATTTTATTTTTTCCTTTTTGGAATATTCCAATTCAGCATCATATGCCATTGAAATTTCACTTGTTCTCAGTCTCATTAATCCAAATGCACTATAAGGCACTACAATTTCTGGAACAGGACAGGACAAGCAGATAAATCTAGATCTAAAGTCCTATACCATAACTATTTACATGCCAGAGTTTACGAACCGAGGACAACACAATCTAAGCATATAGTATATTACACAGAAAGCAATGATGCTTGAGCGAAGCTCTCTTTGTCAACAAAGGGATGCTCAATCTTAAAGTCTTCTTCCAAATTTGTCTTGTTTTCTTGCTTTAGGAGTTTCTCGTCCATGTTTTTGTGAACTTGTTGCTTTTCTTTGTCTCCATCTCCAGTACTAAATTTCTTGTCTAAGTTCACGATACCTTGTCCCTCACTTTCATGAAAGCCGCAGCAAGAATTATTTTTTTCATATTTCTTAGAAGGAAAGGCATTGATGCTTCCATTGATTGCCCAAGTTTGATTGTTGAAGCTTCCGAAGCCTTCGATCCCTAGAGAAAGTTGCCGAGCTCTTGATCTTTCTTCTCTTAAAAACTCGTTGTTTTCCAGCAGCTTTACTAATCTTTCTGATAATTTTCTAACTCTCATCCCCCAGTTGAACCTGTGAAACGAAAATTTTATTACAAGGGTCAACACTAAATTGCAATTAGTGAGTCAGGGACATCATTTGAGAATTGTTAAACTTTCATACCCTCTCTCATCAATGTACTGAAGTTGTCCTATCTCTTTGATAACGTCTTCATCACACCGAAACTCCTCAGGTACTCTTAGAGGCCCATGGGTTAGAAGATGTTCCAGAAGAATCAGAGCTTTGTACGAGGCTCTCCACTTACTTCTATCAAATTTCTGCAACCTGTTTTCCCACATAGCATTGCATGAAACTTTAATGACATAATTCTTGAGATATTGAGAACATGCTTAATAAAATCTAAAAATGACACATTGACAAAAATGAAAAGGACAAATTATAAACAAAAATATCATGCAATGTTATGTAATATATATATATATATATATATGATTAACCAAAATTGGAATATCTAAGTCAATCATAATATAATATCATACAATGTTATGTATCCAGAAATGACACATGACATTCTGAGACGATCTATACACACACACACACACACATGACTAACCAAGTCAACAACTATGAACTCTGAAAAGTGATAGATAAAAATAGTTGAACTGGGTTGTTGAGAGTGACTAAACCTTAATATTGTAGGCTCAAATGTTATCGATGAAAAAATTCATATTGAGAAAATTATTCTTGTTCAAGACTAATAAAATCCAAATTTAACCCTCTTTTTCATTTAATGAAGGTATTCATGAGCTATTTTGAACTTGAGATTAGTTTCTTTTGAGACTTAGAATCCAAATGCTTATACTTTTCCAAACAAGTATGCTTTTTGGGATTTGAATTTATGTTCTCTTTGTGGGGATGAGGAGGTTGTTGGTTCTAAAATTTAACCCATTAAAGATATGGATAGATAGTTATACTAGAAAAAACAAAAAGTATGTTTTTTTCAAAAAAAGAAAGGTACGTATACCTCTTATGCAAAATCTCCACAATTCTCTCATAATCATCAACTTCGAATGCTCCTCGCGATATTACTCCCAAGTTACAAGTTTCTGGGGGCCATGGATTTTCACTGGTAGCTTCTTCTGTCATTCTGGACCCTCAAATTTACAAGAAATTAAAACAGTGTGTGAAACTTATTAAGAATCAAAAGAAAATCAACTTCCATTAACTGGTTTCAACATGTTGAGGACAATAATTAGTAGGAATAACTCCTATTAACTCATTGCAGTATCAGAAGATGAGTTTTTTCAGTTCTTCTGCAAATGAAACATCAGAAGCTCAAAAGAGAGGACTTTAAGGAAAGAGATCACAGAAATGAAAAAACTCACAGTTCAACTGGTGTAACATCAGTCCATTTTAACCTCGCAGTTTTAATCTTGTCCTTGAAGAAGAAAGAAGCTTGCTTTTTGATTTCATGGAGGAGAGGAGAATCCATGTTTGAAGTGTTGTTTGAGAGAGAGTTAGCGAATTAGGTTTGAGGAGGAAAATGACCAAGAAGAAGATCGGATGAGAAAGATCTTTTATAAGAATTATCTATGAACCTACGTAAGGGATTCACCTAATCCATCAATTTGCAGATGATATATATAATATTATTGTCGGAATAAACTAATAAAGGAGCAAGCTTACATTTTGAGTTTAAAAAGAAACTTGAGAATTAAAAGGCAAGTTTTGCTGGATAATCTGTTTTTTAAGGAAATATAATGTCAAATTCTCAAGCAAGATTAATGAGAAAATTTACCTCTTTTGATATTGTTTATTCTCGTCGAAAATATATATACATATAAATATATTATAGTTTGAGATTTTGTGAATATTTTTAATTCAAATTTAATATATCTATCGGTTGGTAGATTTGCACTTTTTTTTAAATTGGACCATGAATTTCGGGTAAAATTAAACGTACATGGAATGGATTGCAAAACATTGCATATATAACTAAATCTGAAATCACTAGCTCAATACAACAATATCAAAGTGGTTTATACCTAACTCACTCTCTACCTATAGTAACATCAAAATGACATTAGAGGATTATGTTTTATATAACTCTCCAATTTTTTTTTCCAGTCAGATTATAACTCTCAAGTTCTAAATGTAAGAATTAAAAGATAAGTTTATATTGATTTTAACTGTAAGAATTCTTTGCTCCTATATTGCACATATCAAATGTGTTTTTCATCAAGAGAGTAGTATATCTAATACCAGCAGTTAAAAATAATACTTTTTGAAACTCAATATAAATTTTAACAAATAATTAGCTTACCTAATATTTACTAATCTGTGCAGGTTAATTATCAAACATTCAAGCTCTTACATTGAGGACTTAAGAAAGCATATTTTATTGTCATCAATACCTTCTATTCAAGTTAGATCCAGCTTTAGATTTCATAGTTTTTCACACATTTTTAATCAGTTTTACTTTTGTTCTCATTAGATATGTGGGATCTATGTACGTGTTACGTAGCTTTTATTTTGGAGTACAGCAATTCCTATAGATTATGCGTCTATTAGTATTAATTAATGATTTTGATTAGCTTGACTGTGCATAGATTTAATTCCTTCATAGTTATATTTGACATTACAAAAAAAGATTGTTTAATCTCGTGATGAAGATTGGATTAAAAACAATAGATGAAATAGATGGAAACATTACAAATAATTTAACAACAAAATCTTAAATCAGTCTATCAATATCTGAGTGGCTCAACTTACCCCAAAAAAAAAAAAAAATCTAAGTGGCTCATACGGTCATAACCATATAAAAGAAATCTCATAACTAACTCTCTATAATATGACATCAACGCGAAAGGACCGGATTATGCCCTTTTTATAAAAAAAAAATTTAATCTCTTTGACCTTAACATTAAAAGAATTATTTATCTTTTATTGTGATCACATTATATTAAAGTTGCATCCATCTTTGGACTGAGTTTATACATATTTTTAATTTAACATTTTTCATTTCTGGTTGCAGTCCTCATGAATTACACACGAATTCTAAACTTGATTGTGTATAGATTATAGTTTGGTATAGATTGTGTTTTTATTTTTTGGCCCGAGTATAGATTGTGTATTGATTGATTAAACGTGATTGTGGACATATCTCATTCATATTCATATTAAATTAAAAATTTGTTAAATTTGATTATGAAGTTTGGATTGAAAAAATGGCTGAAAGCTGAAATGGATTGGAAACATTACAAATGTTATTTTATTAACTAAATCTTAAATCAATGTGTCAATATTAGGGGTTCCTTCCCATATCTGAAATCTTATAACTACTCCATAAAAGTGACATCAAAGGGACATGAAAGGATTATGTTCTTTATTATTTAATATCTTTGACCTTAACAGAAAGAAAATTTATTTATCTTTTATTTAAATTGGATCCATCTTTAGACTGAGTTTGTGCAAATTTTTAATTTAACTGTTGCTATCATTAGATGTGGCTAGACGCTAAGCTATGGGCGCCGAAGTGAAAGTAGAGAGCTAAAACTAGTTTTAACATTTTTCGTATGAATAATAATAAACAGAGTAAAATATATTAACTTTAACCTTACAGTTACAGAAATTTCTCTTTTATTTTGAAAACCAAAATATATGTTGCATAATCTTTCCTTATAGTTTTGTGATTCAACTTTTACCCACCTAACTATTAATTAACCATTATTAAATTATAGTGTTGATCAAGAAATAAAAAATCAGACTGGTCATTAAACCGGTCAAGATATTGAGTTAAGGGTTAGTGAGTTAGTGGGTTCGTGGGGGTTTAATCCGTGATCAGACTGGTAACAATTAAAGTATTATGTTTTAAATTCTGTACTAGTTATTTTGAATGAAAATAAAAATAAAGGCATGAAATAAATGTCAAATAATAATAAATACCCAATATTTTGCATATAAGATAAATAATTATTTAAAAAAAAGTAATTGTAATAATATATAATAAAGGATATATTTAACAAATTATATATATAGTAAATAATATGATATAAATAGTACTTATTAGCCAAATCGTGTCAGATGATTTTGCTGATTTTGCGGGGGAAAAACATGGGAAACTTAAACATTGAAAGTTTTATTATAATTTAATTTATTTTTTGGGGAAAAAATCACAATAAAATCCAATTAAAATACCTAAATCCAAATTAAGGCTTATACTTCTAATAAATTTCTAATTAAAACATGAATTCTAATTTAGGATTTCTAATTGTCGTTAAATGACAAGAATGTCTCTCTTTAATTAAAATAAAAAATTAATTATTTTACTCCCCTAAGTGATCTCTGATCTTTTATGATTATTTTTAAGACCAAAAAACAAATAAAAAATTGTATAAGTGTTTAAAATTTGTATATATAACCAAAATCTTCAAAAATATTTTAATAAAACATTTTAAATTTCAGCATAAATAGCCTTAAAATAAATATTTTTATTTTATATTTGTAAATATTTATTTTAAGATCTTAAAATATTTTAATTACAAAAAATATTTAATATTATGTATAATTTACATTATTTTTATTTATTTCGGCAAACATTAGATTTCAACCCAAAAATGTAATTTGCAACAATTTAATATAGAATATTTCTTATAATTAAGATATTTTAAAGTCTTAAAAATAAATATTTACAACCTGAAAATCCAAAATATTTATTTGAATTGCAATTATATTGTAATTTAAAATTTTTTATTAAAATATTTTTAAAGGTTTTAGTTATATATACAAGATTTAAATATTATAAAATTATTTATGTGTTTTTAGTTTCAAAAAATAATCAAGAGAAAAGAGAAACTATTTGGGAGGGGTAAGATTACAGAAGGGCATTCTAGACATTTAACAATATTCAGAAATTTCTAATGAGACCTTATAACCTAATTAGAAATTTATTAAAAGTGTAGACTTGAATTTGGATTTATGTATTTCAATTGGATTAATTAGAATTCCTCCTTTTTTGGGACAATGACACCAAAAGAAGGTGAAAATTTGTAAATGCCACATAAGGAATGTTAATAAAAATTTGTTATTATTTGCAAATTTAAAATTGTCAATACCAAATAAAGTTGTGTTACCAAACCTAATTTGGAATTTGCAATTTTCAGCATCTTTTTCTGTTATTCTCCCTCCTTTTTTCCCTTCAAAATTTAATTTTTTATTCACCTGTTTTAATTTCTAAGTTTCATGTTTTCCAAAATTCATTTTCCGTCCCATCACCCTTTTATAAAATTATCGTTAAAAAGTCTCACAACAAGAGCATAGTAAGGACAAAATTTGTAAACAGTGTTAAAGTGATTATGTTGACTCATTATATGATATGGCTAACATAATGATTATATAGAGGGGATGAGTTATTAAAACACGAGCAACTCCTTAAACAAGCAACGAGAAAGGAAAAAAAAGAAGAAGGACTAAACAGCTGCATTTTGAAGACCTGTTCTTTTTACCTTTTTTTTTTTTGTTATTCACACAAGATCTAACTAAATGTTATCTGGTGAGTTAATATCACGACTTTAACACCGTTTATGATACTTAAGCAAGTTTTAATATCATTATATCTCTAATGATTGACATTTTAGGACGGAGTGAATTCAAGGGACTAAGATTATGTGTTTGAAATTTGAAAGATCAAAACCAAAGTAGGTGTATATTTTAGAGACCAAAAATTATATTAACCCTTTTGAAAAGAAACAACTTTAGAAAAATAACATAAAAAGAAATTGAAAATTGTAATATTCCAATTCAGGCACTTAAGAGATCAAAATCGCAAGGAAGGAATTGATACATGATATCGTATTTTGCAAATGTAGTTAAATGACAAAAATTCCCTTGCATCAAAAAGTTTATTAACAAGTTGTGAATTGATAATAACAAGTGTTGAACAAAAAATAACAAGAAATGTATTAGCAATGATAAGTTATTTATTAATAAGTTGTGAAGTGGTAATAACAAGTATTGAATAACCAATAACAAAAAATATACTAGCAATAACAAGTTTGATAACTTTGTTTTTAAAGAAATATAATATAAAGGTATTTTAGTCATTTGATTACATTTTCAAAATACCATATCAGACACTACCTCCTCCCTTGAAATTTTGATTTCTAAGGTGTCTGAATTGGAATACTGTAATTTCTAACCTTCTTTTTTTTTTTGGTTATTTTTCCTACAGCTTTTAGCCCAAACTGAATTTGGGACATATTAAAATCAATCCCCAAGAAAACTAACTTGAAAAATCGTACAGTCCAGTGTCTGGCCTATGAGGAATTAAAGCTTGATTTGGCCCAAGTTCGCACGATCATTTTTCTTTGACTTTTAGACCTTCTATTTATTTTGCTATTTTACACTGTTTTTTAACTAGACACATGAATTTTTTTTATTGGAAACAATTCTATTTAGAGTATATTATTGTACATTAAATGTGAATATATCTACCGATGGGAATTAAAACCTGAATTTACTATGTTGTGGAACTCATTCTACTAGACTCAATCCTATTAGTTTATTTTACACTTATTTTATATTGTCTTCTTTTATTCTTAGAAACTTCATTATTAAGGCCTTGTATAAAATCCCTTTTAGTTTTTGTCTATTATTGGCATCAATATATTCTTGACCGCAAATTGGTGATAATATTCAGGTGAAAAAAGCTAGTAATAAAAATTTTGAAATGAAAGTGATATTTTTTCGTTAAAAAATAACAAAAAAATAATAAAATACATGAAGGAGATCTAGACTCTGTGTGTGTGTGTGTGTGTTTATTTCAAGAAACGTTCCTCAACTTTGATGTGATTTTTGGGCCAACCAACTTTTATGACGTGATTAAGGGCATTAAGTTTGGTGATTGGTATGATTATTACCAACCTCCATATATGGCTTCCAAGCTAAATCATCGTTGAACCATCACGGAAAGCTAAGGAACGACAGCTCTCTGAGATAACATATGCCTTCTAGTTAGTCCTCACAACAACTATCACAAATGTGTGTGCGCGTGCGAAATACACATTATAAGCTATTTATTTCTAAAACTCTGCATGCTTTTTTATAGCAACTAGTTTTTCTTTAGGTAACAATAATCTAATATTCCTCCAGCAAATTACACTATAAAGTAAGTATTATATTACGGATAAGAGGAGTATTAAGTATTATTGACAAATTCAAATTTGAACATTTTTGAGTCTCAATAGATTATTCTAAAAATAATGTTTTTCTTCATCCATGTGACCAAAACTTAACTTAAGGATGCTCAAATTATAGCACAGAGATATTCTAGTAAAATATATATGTATATATATTTGTCGTCAAATTTTGTTCGTATTCTTCCCAAGTGAAACAAGCCTCCCAAAATCTCCACAACGAAACAGCAAGAACTTAAGAAAGTTAACTATTAAAAAAAAGCACAAGAAAATTCTAAGAGAAGACATATATATATATAGAGAGAGAGAGAGAGAGAATTAAGTAGCATAAGACCTAGATTATTTGTAATGAATATTATTAATAATGCAAATGAATATAACTTCCCTTAATTAGTTAATCAATGAGCCATGGCTAGAGGATGAGAGAAACTCATGATACTTCTCTGCTTAGGCATGGCAAGCACAGCGGTATGATCCAAGAAATCATTAAGAGAAACCACAGACTGCAAAATAAGTCTCAGATCTGCAACACTTGAAAACCCTGATCCACCAACTTGTCGAACAGCATAAACATAGAAAGTCACGCACCCTTTCCTGAACTTAAACCTCGCCATCTCGAACCCTTTAAGGCCCCTTATGAGCTTCTTGTTCACTTCCCCAAGTGATATCTCCAATGGCCAAATCTCATCAACTTTCTTCTTCAACGCTTCGCTCTCAAACACGAACAAGACAACCTTTGACTTCTTGGTGCCGAGGCCAAGCGTGAGAGTATGCCAAGCATGGTAAGCTAAGATTGTGAAGTTTGTGGGGATGAAAGCTAGGGTTGAAGAGAAAGGAACAAGCAGCTTGTTTCTGGGCTTACTATTGTTATTATTGGTTGGTGGTGGAAGAGAGAGGAGTTTCAGAAGCTCTAGGGTTCTTGCTCGTCGGATTGTGAAGGATTTTGTGATGAACTGGCCTCCAAATCGGAGACCTTTTACATCTGAGCTTGGCTTGAATGAAAAATCTGATGAATACAGTAACTTTGAAGCTTGTTGCTCCTTTTGCTTTTTGTTGTCGACTTTCTTTTTCTTCTTCTCTTCTGCCATGCCTGAAGGTAGTAGTACCGTATCAGAGAGAAAGTGGAAAGAGAAGGTTTTGGTGATAGAGATAAGACCTAATTGTCAGTGTGAGTTATAATTGAAATTTCTCTTGGCCCCTTTCTTCTTTTTCATGTGAAAGGATATGATAACCACTATGCATAGTTATATACATATAGATTATCCTAGTTCTAAATTTAATTTCCAAGAATAAAATAAGCATTGTGATGGGTCATAAGAAAAACTAATCCATCTAGTGCTCATGTCATGCAACCTAACCTAACCTAACATCTGAGGCCCATCAAGCATAGCTATACATATGATGGTGGGGCCATCGGGGATATATAAATTCAAGCCAGATCAAAATCTAGATAAGAGGTAAAACTCTCTCAACTTAAATTTCCTAAATTTAGAAAATAGAAGTTTTTTTAAGCCATAATTAATTGTTACCCGGAAAAGTAGTTCAGTGCTAACAGGTTGATTGGGATCGACCACATTATTATGATCTCATGAATTGGAAACAATTAAGTTGAGATGCTTCCAACAACCGTAAAGGCCACCAGATTTTCTTTCACCAATTTGTGGAGGCTTCCAAGAAATATATTCTTAATTGCTAATTTTGTACTTTGTAACAATGTGGACATAATTAATTAACTAATTATATATGGTGTCATGAGCAGAAATTTGAGAATAATTTTAGTTCTGTTTGTTGAAATTAATGACCCCATTTTGATCATAAGTTATTGATTCCTTAACATTAGTTCAAACTGATTAAATATTTGCTTTTTAAAAAATTATTTGATATTCTGTGTACTACCAACTGTTTTATAATATATTAGAGTGTTGTCAGATTTCAAATAGATAGTAACTCTCCTACTTTTATTCTTTCTACCAAGGTTATTTAGCAGGATTAATAGAGAAAATTTTGAAGTCCATCATCTCTTATTATTTGTGTTTTGATTTAATTAGTTTTTTTTAAATAAAAAACAAGACACATTTGACATAGAGTTGAATTACAAGTAGGAGATCAAGACTACATAAATTAAACTAGTTTATAAAATATCATATTGACTTTAATTAAGATGTGGTGTCTATTCAATAATATATGTAACATTTCCCACAATATTAAAGAATAACCTAATTTGAACAAATTCTTTGAGGTCAAAGATTAAAGTAAATTGCTCATAAATACCTATTCAGAGAATTAATTGTCCAATTATTCCTGAATCCAATGTTATATATTTTCATACACAAGAAGTATCGGTAATCTGAAGAATCTCATACCATTTTTCAAAATTCCAAGGCTCATTAAGTAATTAATTCTCAAATTGATAGTTATGGGCAATTTTCCCTAATAAAACCGTTCGCGTCTCTTGCTTGCCAAAGGGATAACGAAAAAGAAAATTTAGAACTTATAATAATTTGTTATCAATATTTTTATTTATTGTTGGTTAACTAATTAAGAGATTTAATTATTTATCTAAGGGCGTCATCGTAAGTAGGTGTTTGTTGAAGGGTCAATGACATTCATGCACCAGAATTATATATTGATGGGAAAGTTGACAGAGGATTTCAACAAAATAAAATGATGAGAGGTTCATTAATTGATTAGAAAGCATTGGGATCAATGTCATGCCCCTTCTAAATTGACACAAAACCCAACAAGTTATAATCAATCATCTAACATGCACACATTTTCGGTATTTTTCATGATTAGTTTTTGGGCAGTTTAATTTTCACTACAAAAAAGAAAATAAAACTTTCAGCCGAAAATTTTCAGCAGTAACTAACAAAAGCATTCATAAAAGTATGACTTTTAGCAATAACTCTAGAAAGTGGTCGTTAAAAATATGTCCTTCCACAACAACTTATTTGTTGCCGCTAAAAGTCTGATTTTTAGCAACGACTTTTTAGAATGGCAACTAAAATTCTCATGTTTAGCAGCAACTCTAACAAGTTACGTTGAATGACAGACTTTTAGTAGTGACATTAAAGGTTGCCACTGAAACTATAGTTTAATAATATATATTTAGTTTTAGAATAATAATCAGTAGATTTATTTTAGTTCAATGGCAAGAAGATAGAGGCAAACCAATGTGCTCACAAGTTCAAATTTTGGAGAAGACACATTTGACTTGATAATATTTGAGGATGACGTGATGGCCAAGGTGGCGTCCAGTGATAGTGAGACGTTCACGACACAGGCCTAACGAATCCTACGAGTGTGGACATGGGCTCTGCTTAAGACAATATTGGAGCCCAATTAAGGCGTAGCCAGTAAGTAAGGAAGAAAACTTGGAAGATGCAAGAACTTGATGAGGTGGAATGAATATAATAAGACAAAGACGGTTAGAGGAAAAGGGTATGAAATATTTTGATGGATTTTCTCCCTCTCTACGATTTCCTCTCTTCCTTGTTGTGACCTCTATCTTCTGTTCCTGCTTTTGCATTTTTTCTGTGATTGTCATATTTGATTGTTATTTCATATTTGGATTTGTATGAGCTATATTGTGACTCTTACCATTACGACATTCGATATAATATAAATTCAACTCCATTTTTGCATAGTGTATTGGAGGTAGTGTGGGAATATACCATTTAGTGTTTTCATTGAACCTCCCCTGCCATGGCCAAGAACATGCATCTTAAGTAACTTCAAACAGACATAAAAAGGGTGAATGAGTTTATTGATGATGCTAAAAGCTGTTTTGGTCAGATAGATGGGCGTTTCAAACGCATTGATGGTCATTTTGATCAGCTGGAGTGCATGCTGCATTCTCTACAAAAATAAGCTGAAGGACTCTCCCAAAAATCAGGTTAATCTTCTGACACGGTTCTCGAGGGTTCCCCTGTCGTTCAACCACTTTCCATTGCTCAGTCACCTTACAAGTCCATTAAAGTCAATTTCCCTCATTTTGATGGATCGGATGCTTTGGATTGGATCTTTCGTATTGAGTAATATTTCAAATACTATCATATTGAGGATCTGCAATGTTTGATTCTAGCCTTTGTTCATTTTGATGGTACCATTCTTCTATGGTATCAAATGTTAGAGTGGGCTAGTCAGATTCCAAATTAGCAAACTTTAGCAAAGGCTATTGAGATTCAATTCGGACCTTCTCAATTTAATTGTCCTAGAGCGCAAATCTTTAAACTTACCCAGCAGAGTATGGGTGGTATTTTGGAGGATTAAAATACAAACTTTCTTGCACTTGCTAATCACACTAAAGACATCCCTGAATCAGCTTGACTTGACTGCTACCTTGGTGGATTATTGCCTCCCCTAAAGCGCGACATCCTGGTCCAATGACCCTCATCAATGGTTACTGCTGTGGCTTTGGCTCATTTATTTAATGGTAACACAGATTCTGGTCTCTGTGCTGCTAACGGTGACTTCCTGCTAAGGGGCGAGCGTTGACCTCTTTTACATGCAAACCTTTAATGCCTACCTTTTCAAAACCCACTACCACCACAATTGCTGGCGACGATGGTAAAACCAATGTTCCACCTTTATTATCGACTCCCCAAATGCCATTGATTAAGAAAATTACACTAACTGAAATACAAATACATCATGAGAAGGGCTTATGCTATACTTGCGATGCGAGGTTTACCCCTTCTCATTGTTGTCCTAATAAGTAACTCATGATGCTACAATGTGACAGTGATGATGAGGACACAATTCTTAAGGATATTGCAGAGGTGGCAGTTGATAGTACCTTGCATCATTTATCCTTGTATGCTTTACGAGGGATTTATAGACCAGCTATGATCAGATTTACTGGTGACATCATGGGTACTACAGTCCAAATTCTGTTAGATGGAGGCAGCTCAGACACATTCATCTATCCATGTATTGTCTCTCATTTACACCTCCCTATTGAATAGACAAGCTTAGTTTGAGTTTTGGTGTGAAATGGTAAGATTCTTCAGACAACAACAATGGTTTTTGATATCCTTATTCGCCTCGATGGCCAAATTATTTCATTGACTTACTAGTTTTGCTGGTGAGTGACACTGACATTTTCATAGGGGCTAATTGGCTTGAGACATTAGGAGCACATGTCACCCACTATAGTACTTCAAAAATATGTTTTATGGCGAATAGTCACTTTGTAACTTTAATAGGATATCCTCTACAGCATCACAAGCATAATTTCACCACTTGACTTAGCTTTCTCAAACAGATGCTATTGCTGAATTGTATGTGCTTGACAATGTCACTTCCATCTTAGATTCTACACATTTCTCAAGTGACTTACCGGCTGATCTCTTCTTTTTTTTTATAGCATGATGCCTTTGTTTTCATGATGCCTCATGGATTACCTCTGCCTCGTGGGCATAAATATAGCATTGAGTTAATGCAAGGAGAGAATCTTGTTAGAGTTTGCCCATACCAATATCCCATGAGCCAGAAAATGATCATTGAATAGATGGTGCACGATTTACTTATCAAAGATCTTATACAACCTACCTCTAGTCCCTTCTCAACACCAGTGATTTTAGTAAAACAAAAAGGATGATTCATGGTATTTTTGTATTTACTATTGTTCCTTAAATGCGGTGACAATTAAGGATGCTTTCCCTATGCCAACGGTAGATGAGCTCTTAGATAAACTACACAGGTCTATGTTTTACTCAAAATTCGACCTTCATTGGGGTTATCACTAGGTTCTGATGAACTCTAATGACAGAGAAAAGACAGTGTTTCGAACCCGCCAAGGACTATATGAATGGTTAGTAATGCCGTTCAGGTTGTCCAATGCATCGGTAACTTTTCAGCCCTGGATGAACTCTATTTTCTAGCTATATCTTTACCATTTTATTCTCATGTTTTTCACGATATCCTCATTTATAGTGCCACGTGGGATGCACATCTATAACATGTGGATATGGTTTTACAGCATCTTGCCCAGTATAGTCTTTTTGCCAAATTGTCTAAGTGTTCCTTTGGCACGCAGCGTATTGAGTATTTGGGCCATGTGGTCTCCAAGCAGGGCTTGAAATGGACACGTCCAAGGTTTAAGCTATTCATGACTGGCCCACATCCCAAAATGTCAAGCAGTTAAAAGGCTTCTTGGGATTGAGTGGTCACTATGGCCATTCTGTCCAAAATTATACCAACACCGCCAGCCCATTAACACAATTGTTGAAGAAAGATAATTTTCTTTGGACCTATGAAGCCTAACAAGCATTTAAAAGTTTGAAAACAACCCTAATTTCTACACCTGTTCTGTGACTACCAGATTTCTTTTTGCTATTCATCTTAGAAACTGATGCTTCCCGTGTCGGCATTAGCACTGCACTAAGCCAACAACATCCCCTATTGCCTATTTTTCCAAGAAGCTTTGAAGCCGTATGCAGTCACAATCAGCTTATAGTCACGAATTATATATGATTATATAGGCTGTTGCTAAGTTTCTCCATTATTTGCTATGTCATTAATTTGTCATATGCACGGACCATACTAATCTCAAGCATTTGCTTGGGTAAACCATTCAGACTGCTGAATAATTATTGTTTACTAAAACTATTGGGCTACAATTTTACAATTGAGTACAATATTGGGAGCACAAATCAGGCTACCAATGTATTGTCGAGGGCCTCCTATATAGCTTTCTCATAGTTAGATATGACTTTGATGGATACAGTTACATGGGTACGATAGTTAGATTGGGTCCATAAAATAATTCAATTGATTGATGATGGTTCTTAATCGATACCCCAATATCAAATTAAACAGGGGGACTTATACTGGAAACACCGACTAGTCATTCCCCCCTATGACCACAGGTTGATTAGTCAATTATTACATACTTTTCATCTTTCATAATTGGTGGTCATGCTAGGTATCTTCATACTTTTCATCACTTAGCTAGTCTATTCTTTTGACAGAATATACGCTGTGATATCCGGTTATTCATTCGCTGATGCATGGTGTGTCAAAAGGCTAAAGCATCATAACTGAATCCTGCTAGTTTGCTACAACCACTTTCAATTCTCAAGTGTATTTGGGAAGATGTGGAGATGGATTTCATCCCCCAAGTTACCATATGTTCGTGGTGTCTCTTCTGTCATTTTAGTGGTCATTGATCGCTTATCAAAGTACACTCATTTTGTTCCATTGACCACCAACTTTTCTAGTCAATCAGTTGCTGAAGCTTTCCTTCAACACATAGTGAAATTACATGGCATTCCTCAAACTATCATTTCTAATAGGGACAAAACCTTTACCAATGCATTATGGTGCCATTTGATGAAGCTACAGGGTGCCTCTCTTTGTCTTAGTTTAGCTTATCATCCTCAATCGGATGGCCAGTCTGAGGCTCTAAATAAATATCTTGAAATGTATTTGCGTGTTTCATTTTTGAATTTCCACGCCACTGGTTGTGTTATTTACCATGGCCAGAATTTTGGTACAATACTTCATTTCACACTGCTATTGGTATAGTCCCTTTCAAGGTTGTTTATGGTCAGGATCCTCCTTCTCTGTTGTGCTACTCATCTGTTGTGGATACTCCTTTTAATATGCATCACTAATTGCAGCGGCATGATGAGCTCCTAGATGATTTGAAGCACAATTTGCTTCAGGCACAACATCGTATAAAAATGGCAGCAGACAAGCATAGAACTGATATTGAGTTTGAACAAGTTTGAACTCGCCAATCCATGAGTATATAGTATACCATGAAGTTACAAAGGGTGAGTAGGTTTTGGTTAAGCTTCAACCTTATCATCAACATTCTGTGCAACTTCGTAAGTATCATAAACTTGCCATGGTTACTTTGGCCCATTTAGAGTGGAGGAATGAATTGGTCAAGTTGCATATAAACTCTGTCTCCCTAAGTCTACTAAAATCTATCTAGTTTTCCATGTTTCACTTTTGAAGAAGTTTAAGGGGATGGAACCTTCATATTCTTATTTTCCTCATCCACTCACTTCATTACCTGAGGGACTAATTTACCAGCCCGTTGAAGTTTTGTCTTCACATATGATTCAACATCAAGGGTAGTGGTAACCACAATTTTTGATTCATTGGGATGGATACCAGGAGTCAACGTGGGAATGAGGTTCTGATTTGCAGTGGCTTTATCCTTATTTGAACCTTGAGGACAAGGTTCATTTTAATAGAGGGGGTAATGTTATGGATCCAATACCGAATGTTCATGACACAAGCCTAACAGGTCCTAGGGGTGTGGATACAGGTTTTACTCAAGACAATATTAGAGTCCAATTAAGATGTAGCCAACAAGTAAGGAAGAAAACTTGGAAGGTGTGAGAACTTGATGAGGATGAATGAGTATAATAAGACAAAGACGGTTATAGGAAAAGGGTGTGACCTTTATCTTCTATTCCTTCGTCTGTATTTTTTCTTTGATTGTCATCTATTACTATTATTTCATATTTGGATTTGTATGAGTTGTACTGTGACTCTCACCATTATGAAATTCGATATAGTATAAATTCACCTCTATTTTTGCATAGTGTATTGCAGGTAGTGTGGGAACATAACAATGTATCTTTTTTGGCAACACTTTTAGTCATTTTCAATGGTGACAGGCTGTTACTACTAAAAGACACTTTCAATGGTGACTTTTTTTTTGTTGCCACTAAAACTTGAAAGACTAAAAAATTAATTTTTTTTTAAAAAAATTTAGTTGAGTTAAATAACCATCATATTTTAAATTATTTGCAAATTTTCTTTTTCAAAAAAGCTTTAACAGACAGGCTCCTGATTGTTGGCAAAGAAATAGTCTCCTCATTAATGTGAATAACTAGCACTTCAGTTTCATTGGTTTGTACTTCTCTTTTAGGGTAAACTAGATTTTCACATGTTTATTTAATTCAAAGATATATGGCTAATTTCCAACTTGAAACTAAAATTATGGCATATGGTTGTGGATTACAATTTGAGTCTTCACTGATTTGGAGAGCACGAGTGTTGTACCAACCTCTGAAGGATTTGGAGACTTTATTTTTGGCATGTACTATTAGGATCTCAGAACCCTAGTTTATTATTCTAATGATGATGAAAATAATAATGATAATAATAATAAAGCTATCTAGCTTAAATTATGTTAAGTATGTATATACAAGTACCATAAATAAATGTAATTTGCTTGGGTATTACATGGAATTTGAGAAATAAATTATATTACTAAGACTTACGAATAAAGTGTTTTCTTATAAATTTTATATTTTATATTAATATTGATATTTGTGACACTAACACATGATCCAATCATGTAAGGTAAATTATCTTCTCCCTAATTACTAGTACATGATAGAGAATATTTTGAATAATTTGTCATAGCCTGATTTAAAACACTACAAAAAAAATTAATTTCACTGATGAAAGTCACTGCCAAAAAGTTGTTACTGCGGAAAAGTTTTAGTGGCAACAAAAAAAGTTACCTTGAAACTGTTTTTTAGTAGTGGCAGCCTGTCACTGTTAAAAACGACTAAAAGTGTTGCCAAAAAAGATACATTGGCATGTTCCCACACCACCTGCAATACACTACGCAAAAATAGAGCTAAATTTATACTATGTTGAATGTCGTAATAGTGATTTTCTTGTTTTTCTTCAGACATACCTGGGAGATCTTGAACCTCATAAACAACATCATCATGGTCATTTTCATGTTTTTCCTCCTCAACTAAATCAGGAGGCACACTAGACTCTGCAGTAACTGTTGGAACCACCACTCCAGTGTGACTATTAACTTCAAAATTTTCTTTAGATGCACTTGGGACATCTAGAGCATCAAAAACAACATCTTCATGGTCATTTTCATATTTTTCTTCCTTAACTAAATCAGGAGAAATACCAGACTCTGGACTAATTGTTGGAACCACCATTCCTGTGTAACTATTAACTTCAGAATTTTCTTCAAAAGTAGTTGGGACATCTTGAACCTCAGAAGCAACATCTTCATGATAATTTTCATGTTTTCCCTCCTCTACTAAATCAAACTCTAGATGCTTATTGTTTTCTAGCGAGATATCAACTTTAGTTTCATTTACTGGCGGCTGAGACTCCTTATCAACATCATCACTCAACACTGTTGAACTATTTCTCAGGTCTATTATAGAGAAAGAATTAATCTCCTCACTTCAACCTTTAACTCATCACACAATGCCTTAGCTATGATTCGGTGCGACTTAATTCATGAACTCTTAACTCGCCAATGACTAAGTCCTTTATCTTTGTACTTTTTGTATCCTTATTACTGACAACTCAAATTATTCCCCACTCAGTAGTTCCATGTGTAATCAAAGAAGAGGAGGCGATAGATGAATTAGAGAAAATACAAGAGGCGCTGATACAAATGATGAGGAAGAATGGAACTGCTGAGATTGGATGTGGGATACATTCCAGATTCTTCTTCATGGCATGTGCTGGATTCTTCTTCTGCTTTTCTTTGTCACAGCAAGTTCTTGGTCTCTATTTAACTCAAATAATAATATTTCTATATTTCTCAATTCTTTCTCTCATAATGATCTTGTAAACATCGTCTCGCAAGTTCAAAAGTAAAATCAATGGCTCAGATATAGATTGCATTTGTGAGATTGAAATCTTTAAACTCTTTCCATTATGTTTGATGAGGACACTTTCTATCAAAAGCAAGAAAAAGAGATCGAAATGATCCCAACTTTCAGAGTAATTTGACCCCAAAAGATTGCAACTTTAAATCTTTGGTCATATGCATATGGATCAAATCGAAGAAATTTTCCACTCTCAAAAGAGTTACCCCAGTAATAGAAAATGAACGAGGCCAAAAAATTCCCAGAAAAGGGACGATGGTGGGACCAGGTTCGTCTTGCTCACTTCTTTTCGTCTCAACAGTTTCGATTCTTCTAATTTGTCACGCGTACTAGTTCGCCGCCTCTTCTTTTCCCGCTCCATCTGTCTTCTCCAGTACTCTTTTTTTGGTTATGTGGTGCTGAGTTAGAAGGGATTTTATTGCCCATTCTTGCCATATAAGATGAGTCTAAATAAGTTGTAAATGATAAAGATAATAATATAAAAAAAAAAAAGAAATTGAATCATATGCGAATCAAAAGTTCAAGGACTGAGTTGCATCAAATCATAGTTGAAGGACTGAATTATGAGTTAAAAGTTGAAGGATTAAAAGATTGTTCTAACTTTCACTTATAAGTGTTCTAAAATTTTTTTGGGTACAAATTTGCTCCAAAAATTTCAAATTGTAACAATATTGTTTGTTATCGTTAAAAACTAACCTTGGCCATTAGTGACATTGACTGTTAGTATTTTTAACAGTAGGTAGGAAATAATATTACTACAATTTCAAACTTTTTGGATAAATTTGCATTAAAAAAATTTTTTGAACGTTCAGCACTGTTAAATAAAAACACACAAATCAAATTTACATCTTAAGCCAACGTACATATCACTTTTATTTAGCTTACTTAAGATTAATTACCCAAAAAAAACTTAAACTGGCCCTAAATAATCAAGGGCTGGGATATTTGAATAAGTTTTAGTGTTTACAATTATGGTCCATCTCGTAAGAGATTATGATAACTAGGTAATATTTAATACCATTATTTAATATTTTAACTTATATATATGTCTTAATAGAAAAGAAAAAGTTGTATTTTAATTTACAAAATCAATCAATTAGCTGATTAATTAATTTGTCTTATATTTTAGGAAGTGAATGGTGAAAGAAGAGTATCTTTAGCAAGTGCCTGGTAACAACTTTAACAGATACTTCTTACATTACAACACTTTTTTCTGGGAAAAATGGACACCCACTCATCGCTTCTGTTATGCATGACAACAGAAGCCATACGTAATGACTTATGGTTACGTTTGGTAGGAAGCATTGAAAATTAGGGATAGGAATTAGAATTAGAATTGAAAAAATCTATTTAAAAAGTGTTTAGTATAAGAGATTACTTGTTATATAGGATTAGTCAAACCTATATATGTGGGATGGGGAATATCATAGGGGGAAGTGGTATTCCCAATCCCACTTCTATAGGTTTGCCTAGTCCCATGTAATAAGCAATTACTCATGCTAAATATTATTTTAATAATTTTTTTAATTGCAATCCTAATCCCTATTCCTCATATTCAATGCCAAATATTATTTACCAAATGAGACATATGGGTTCTGTTATATATTACAATAAAAGTCATAGTTACCTACTCATAGCTTCTATTATGGTTATAATAGAAGTCATATTTTTTATTTAATATTGACCTCTCATTTAGAAACATGCTATGATATACATCTAGCTAAATCTAATATTAAATACAACTATCAGTGCACATCATATATATACAGCCAAACCAAATAAATGGTTAACAAAATTATGGATCTAATATTAGTATGTTTTACAAAAAAAAAAAAAACATGTACAACTTACTATAAATCATCTATTCCAATTTTTTTTAAATTTAAGAATTACTTTGACCAAATATTATGCATCCAAAATTGAAAATGCTATGAAATGCAAAAATAATAATAATAATAATAATAATAATAATAATAATAATAATAATGTGAGCAATATTAACAGAAAATTCAATGCTCAAACTAAAATTATGTTTTATATATGATATATCATGGCCCTGTGAAATGAGCTAGTTATACCCTCAATGATGATTTCACTCATATATCTCATCACGTAATATCTACATTTCTCATTTTTTAGTTGTTTATGGTAGTACAAATATACACAAAACAAGAGCACTCAATATAATTAATCTTATAATTGTTTAAATTTAAAATACATACATTTAAATAGACCATATTGATATAACTTTGGCTATTCTTTCTCATTAGTTTAAAATACATCTTCAAAGATCTATTATACTAGATATTTGTAAGAAAATTATTTGTAATCACAATATATTTGCATAATAAAATGATGCACAACCCTTACAATTTAAGAACTCCTTTCATATATTCACTTACTTCCTAGTCACATGAACAGATAACAACAAGCCTCTAATGACCATTAGGGCAATAAGCAATTATTAGGATAAACATGTATCTTTTTATACCCTAATCCCATTGGGCACAATATCTTCTTTGCCTCATAATTACGATATGGAAGTTCATTACCTTCTGGAAGCATATCTTTCAAGAAAGTATGCAACTCTATGAAACTCTCATTGCTCTACCCATTTTTTGCCTTCAAGTTTACTAGCTTCAACACTACAATCAACTATGTGCATTTTGTGTACCCAAGATATAGAGGCTTTTTGGTATTGACATATAAGCAATCATATTTATTGTCACTCAAGCTATCATATTTACATAATTTCTCAATGCCATCAACACAAACATCATGAATCATGTCCTCCAATTGTTCATCCATCTCCATATCATCTTCCTCAATCTAGAACACATTATGGATTTTAGATTCACCATGTAATATCCATTGCCTATATGCTTTATAGAACCCGAAACAAATTAGATGATCTGTTATTTCCATAACAACTCATCGCAACCCATTCAAACACTTAACACAAGGATAATAGAATAATTCATTATTATTAGGGACATTGTTCTTTGCAAATTCTAAAAATTGATCCACCCCACCCATATTCATCACTTGTTCTTAGAGCGTTAATCCAACCACGATTCATAATTACCTATAATTCAATTACCAACATAACATTTTTTTAGGCAACAAAATTTAGGCAACATGACATCTTAAAATTGATGTCTCCCAAGCTTTAGACCCTTTACTTTACCCTATTGCATTGTCTGATCTCCTTTTTTTTTTGGGCATCAAACTGAAAATTCATTCCAAAAAGAGTAGACTTCACAAGGAAGTAACAGCACAATAGAAATGCTCAAACAAGGAGGCATAACAACAAGCCAACAAAACACCAAAAGGGAAAAGAAGTAGACAGGACAAAGGAAAAATTGAACAAACAAACCGAAAGTCAGGTACTTATGTTCCTAGCTGTATGAGTTTCACTAGCTAGGATTTTTGCCAGAGAAGAAGGGGGTTTAGAAACCCAATTTTTCAAGCACTTCTCTCTCAAAGCTGCTTGAACACGCAAATCAGCAGCTAAATTGTGATGTCTTGGGATCCACACAAAAATGCAAGATCTCAGAGTTTTGCCAAGATTATGAATTTCCTCCACCAAATTCAGACATTTCCATTCTGGCATTTTGTAGCAGATTAACAAACTGAATTAGTGAAAGACAGTTAGATAAACAGTAAATAGTATCAAAGCTAGCATCACAGCACCAAGAGATGCCCCGATACATAGCAAGAGCTTCTGCCATAAAGGGAGAGGTAGCTTCCACAAAGTCTCCTGTGAGACAAAGCACTTCCCCCGAGGAGCTTCTAACCACCAAACCAATACCTACTAACCTTGAAGGAGTATCAAACACACCATCATAGCTTATGGTCATCCCAAGCCACCCATCTATAAGGGCATTAGAAGCCTTAGTTGTACAGCTATCAGAGTTTTGCTCATTCAAGACAACCTGGGACTAGCCATTTGCATCCCAATATGATTCTACTAAGATAGTTGCCATCTGAATAATACTCAGGGTTGTATGATTTCTGCTCAAAGGCAAAACAGCATCGGTCTTCCAAATTTGTCAAAGCAAACAAGCAGTAAGGACCTTAGCTTTTTCTAACCATTCATCATTACGTAGTAGATTCAAGAGCCAAGCATCAATGCGAGTAAGACTATCTTCATCAATTCTCAACCCAAAACTACTACCAAACCAGACAACTCGAGTTCTATCACAAAGAAGAAAAACATGTTCAAGAATTTCAAGCATGCGATTACATAGGGAGCAAATAGGGGAACTTACATACTTTCTCTTCCACAGAGCCTTGCGAGTGGGAACTACACCCTTTATCACCTTCCAAAGGAAGAACATTATTTTAACAAGGACTTTTAGCTTCCAAATTTTGTTCTAAATGCACCTATCCACAGCACTGAATCTATAGGTCTCTACGGTACCTCTAGATTTTCACTTTTAATCCACCTATAACCTGCTTTAACAAAATAAACACCAGATTTAGAGGCAGTCCAGACAGCCTATCACCTTTGATCTGGATAGAAGCAAAATTTTTAAGATTTCCCTCTCTTTATCCCTTGTGATAAAAGAATGAATTTTAGCTAAATTCTAGCCCTGATTCTCAATTAAATCAGCAACTAACCGTTCTTTAGCCTCAGCAGATGGTGCAACAAAAGCAAGTCTAAACAGGTACAGAGATGGGATCCACAGATCCCCCCAAATATGAGTGTTAAGGGCATCCCCAATCAAAAAATAGACCAAATCCTTTAGTAACGCACTCCTTTCAAGCAAGCTAGTCCAGGCCCACGAAGCTCTTCCCCTTTTAATAGCATTCAAAAAAATTTCCTTTTGAAATTTTTTCAACATCATTAATGACCCTTGCCCAAAGTTATTAAGGTTTACATAGAAAAGACCAACTCTGCTTTGCTAATAAAGGAACATTAAATCAGTGTAAGTCTCTAAGACCCAATCCACTATCTTGTTTTGAGTCAACAAGTATGCTCCAACAAACCCAGGGAATCCTATTATCATCTCCTTGTTATCCCCACTAAAATCTAGCAAGAATGCTATCCAGATCTTTGCCAGTGGCTAAAGGAAATAAAAAACAAGCCATAGGGAAGACTGGAATAGCACTTGCAACTGCTTTGATCATTACTTCTTTACCAATAGTAGATAAAAGGTTTCTCTTCCAACCTTGCACTTTCCTCCATACCTTATCTTTGACAAAACAAAGTGCTTCAGTTTTAGATCTCTTCCATAGAATTAGTAGACCAAGATACTTTACTGGATCCTCTGCCTCTGCTATACCCAGAATTTGAGTAATCAAAACTCTTAAACCTCTCGAAGTATTAGGAGAAAAAAAGACACAAGACTTATGAAAATTAACCGATTGTCTCGAGGCTTCACAATAGCAGTCAAGAAGTTTTTTAAACATATCAATATTCTCAAGACCAGCATTTAGAAAAAAGATCGAGTCATCTACAAAAAAGTAGTGAGTAATCATGGGAGAGTTTCTGCTTAATTTGTTACCTTTAATAATTTTTTCTTCAGCACAGAAATTAGTTAGCCTCGAGAGAACTTCAGCTATTATGATGTTGGTAAGGAGGTAAAGGATCTCCCTCCCCTAAACCCCTTTGCGACTGGACTTGAGCCACAATCCGCCCTGATGGTAGAAGATTGAATTATACTGAGCAGATACAAGTGTGGATTCTCTCTACCCACCGAGGATTAAATCCTATGCCAAGAAGCACTACCCTAAGGAAGTCACATTCCACTCTATCATATGCTTTATTCATGTCCAATTTGATAGTCATTTCAGCCTTATCCCCAGTTTTGATGGTCAAGTAGTGGAAGGCTTCATGAGTGATTAAAATATTATAAAAAATGAGTCTACCAGGGACAAAAGCATGCTAGTTGGCTGAGATAATCAAGTTTAGCATACCTTTCGTCCTATTGGTGAGAACCTTAGAGAAAATTTTGTAAGAGAAATTGCACATTCCAATGGGTCAAATTTGGGACATATATTCAGGACTATCCACCTTTGCCAAAAGAACTAGATTGGTAACATTAAGCTTTTCAAGTAAGAACCCTAGTTCAAAGAACTTCTGCACCAAAAAACAAATTTGATCTCCCATAATATCCCAAGCTTTTTGGTAAAACACACCAGAATAACCATCTGGGCCCAGAGCTTTCAAACCCCCTAGTTGAAAGGCAGTAGCCTTAATTTCTTCATTGGTAACTCTTCTTAAAAGCCCCTCGTTCATGTCATCAGTGACCACTTTTTCCAGAAATTGAAGGATGAGTTCAAAATCATGGGGTCTGCTAGAGCTAAAGAGTGAGTGAAAGTAATCAGCAAAAAAAATTCCCAATCTTATCTTGATTGTCCATCCACACACCACTTTCATTTTTTATTCTAAGTATTTTGTTTCGCCGTATCCTTTGAAGAGTTGTTTGATGAAAGAAACAAGTATTACGATCCCCACACTTCAACCATTGCACCCATGATCTTAAAGCCCAATATTTCTCCTCCATTTCCCACAATTATTCAAGTCTCTTAGTGATGTCTTTGGCCCCAGCAACCTCATCCAAACCCCAACCTTTTGAGTAGCACAACTTAAATTGCGAAAGCAGCTCCTTATCTTGGAGTTTGAGAATTTATTTTTGCTCTAGCCTGAAAAAGTTTTCAGAATCCTAGACAAGTTTGACTGGAATTCTTCCACTAAGTTCACACTACCAAGATACCTACCACACTAATTCTTATGGACCAGTTGAAGGAAATCTGGATCATCAACCCAAAACATTCAAATCTGAATCTCCAGGGTGTTCTTGGTTCAGAATAAGCAAAATAAAGTAAGATGGGACAGTGGTCAGAGCCAAAAACCTCCAATATAAAGCCTTAAGCCTTGGGAAAGGAATCAATCCAGCACATATTGCATATCACTCTGTCAAGCTTTTCCATGATGTAAGCATCCCCATTCCTTTTATTAATCCAAGTAAACTGCCCTCCTTTCAGCTCAATTTCAAACATATTCAAGGAACTCATAAACTCACAAAAATTTTACAGGTCATTCCAATCATACACCCTACCACCCAACTTGTTAGAGTTGTAAAGTAAATCATTGAAATCACCTAAATCCCATAGAATTTGAGAACTAATTCAAAGAGAGAAGTGCAACCCACCAATCCTTTTTATCTCTTTTATTAGGGGGACCACAAACGAAAGTGATGTATCTAGACCAACCATCAACTAAGCCATCAAGTAAAACATGAACAACAATTCTTTGAACTACTAACAAAGCAAAAACTAACAGAATCCACATATCACAAAGCTAAACCTCCAGAAAAACCAACTAGATCAACAAAAAAACCACTGGAATATTTACATTTCTTTCTAACTTTTTCTGACTTTTCTTTTTTCATTCTAGTTTCTGAGAGAAAAACAACTAAAGGAGAAAATTTCTTTAACAGGTGCTTTAGGTGACGAATTGTTAAGATAGCTCCCAAACCTTGGCAGTTATAAGCAAGAATACTCATGGCTCTTTGGCAGCTGTTGTTGGCCAACCACCACGCCTCTCATTCTCAGCAGAAAAGGTCATATTCTCCCAATCAATCAGTTCCAACAAGTTAGCTTCCTACTTAGACAAACCAATCAGAATTTCAACCAACCCCTCCATGCTAAGCTTCCTAGCCACTGTGGATTTCTTTCTTTTACCCTTTGTATCTACCAGGTCAAGTTTACCTTCACAAAAAGTTGCATCCCTAGCCACTTCTAGCATTTGCACATTCTTCCCCTTATTAGCATTAACCTTTCTCCTTTTTGGACTTGGAGTTGGCCATTTCTCATCAACATTTCTTTTCAAACTAACTTTATTCAGCTTGCCAACTAGATCCTCCTTAGTCCTAGGAGAATTCCACTTGATCATCAAACCCTTGGGGCTCAATCAGATAGCAACTTCCTCTTCAAGAGGAACTCAATAATATAATTTATGTTAGAAGATTCATCTGAACTAGATGACTTAGTCTCAGACATGGAATAATATTGGGACTTATGCTCTTTATTTTCTTAGCATAAACAAACTTCCTCGAACTACCCTTCTCTTTGCCAAGTTCTTGCACGGCTAGGCAGAAGCAGATTTATCAGTAGTGCTCATTATTTGCAAAATCCCGTTTCAGATTCCTATTTGTGGAACTTGACCTTGTACCATCACCACAATGCGTATTATCATCCATTACAACATCATTTCCCTTTAATCGAGAGTCTACCTCAGAAGGCACATTCCTTTGTCTTTGTCCTTGCATCCGTAGAAATTCTTCAAAACCAACCACCTTGCGCGAAGGAACAAACGAGCTATACTACCATTGATTCTCAAATTTTCAACTGCGAGGACCCTACCAATCCTAGAGCCAAATTTGAACACATTTCCAAGCATCATGCCATCAAGAGGGATTCCATGAAATTGAACCCAAAAGTCATATACCTAAGTGTTGACTTTATCAAACGCGATATTTAATGGCCATGCCTCACCACAATATGATGACCCATAATGCTCCACAGACCTTCTCGAATCACCCTTTCGGCATCCTCCGCACAATCAAAGTAGAAGAAGAACTTATTATCTTCAGCATCCTCTATTTTGACTCTTCTTGCCACATTCCAGACCTTTTGAGTCAAAGATTTGAAGGTCAATCGATGAACCACTTTCTTCGTAACAACGCACACAATGAGCACACCAATTTTATCATTAGGCACCGCCCAGTCTAAATCATCCAGATCCATCTTCAAACAGCTCAACAAACACTTAAACAAAATCTTTACCTAACATAAGCCCACACACCCCACACTTCAGCCCCCACCCAAAAGGAAGGAGGAAAAAACAAATCGCACAGAGCGAGCTACCGCTAGAGTAGCAACGGCCAAAAGCAATCAAGAGAACGACTTACACCACCAACAAGAAGGGCGTTAAAACCCAGCTCCCACAAAAGAGAGAAAAGCTCTTGCCCTAACCAAGAGAATCAACCTAATTAAAAGTTACTGGTTGAGAGCACATGTACGTCCATTATCTGATCTCCCAATCAAACATATATTGCTGTAAATCTCAATGATATTTCTCATAAATACTAATAGTCTAGAGCAATGTGACAATTATCAACTCATCAAATCTAAGTCAACTTCAAGCAACACATTACAAATTCAAATATGGAAATTCCAACTTTAAGAATAACACTGTCCAAAATTTCAAGGTTCCTATGCTACGACTTGAAGCAATGAAGTTCATGGATTTTATTTTTCTACCTCGTTTCAGCTAACATGTTTGAGGGAGTTAGACCTAATTTTGCTTTTATGAATCTAATAGTAGTTCCAATGGCTTCAGAATGCAAAGTTGTGTGGGAAAATGCTAACAGCGCAAGCTGGGAAGCATTAATCATGATAACGAAATTTTTATGAATGTGTATGTGTTGTGTATGTGTTCAAGCTGGGGGAGAAAAGAGGGCAGGAGCTGGAATTTTATAATTTAGAGTTTAAAATGCTGTTACCATGCCACATTGTATAAGGTAAGCATTGTTGATTGTTTTCCACATTAAAGAAATCAGATACCAAGAGAGAAAGATTAATAAGGTGTAAAGAGATATTAAAGGTAATTTTGAAAACTAATTTAGGTTATTTACAAATTCAGTAAAGTTACATAACTTCAACCTAAGTTCTTAATCTAAATAAAAATGTTAAAAGAGCCTATAATATACCAAAAAGTATTTGATATCATAATTATCTTTCTCAACTATAAATTCTATATTTTATTATATACATATGTGTGTGTCTATATATATGAAAAGCTATATTCATGGTTCGTCTATTGTTTTCCTTTCAGTCTTTTCAACCACAAAGTGCTTCTTGTTTTTTTTTTTTTTTAGCCAATTCAACCACAAAGTGCTAGGACATAAATCATCGCACTCAATTTTTTATTTTCACCATCTCCATTTCACTCAATTATTATATATCCTCCTGTGGAAATTAATTGACTTATCATTTATTAATTGAACTAAATAAAAGGGGACAAAAAAATTCTGGCCTTTCTCCTCCATCTCTTTTGAGAGAGGCTTATTTATGTCCAGGCTAGAGGCCTAATTACGTCTATTTTGAGGAGACGTAAATATAACGGACGTAAAAAAATATGCTTTACTTACATATGCCTGTTAGGTGAGCGTCCGCTAAAAAGTTATAATTTTTTTTAAAAAAATAGGGGCTTTTTTTTTTTGGATAGGAAGTAATATCCAAATAAAATGCCCCTTTTTTTTAAATCTCTACATTAAAAAAAAGCACTTCAATGTTAATATATCTATGAAATTATAAAAAAAATGACATTGCATTCTTGAAAAAAATTACATTCCATCATAAAAAATCATCCATGTAACAATGAGCATAGTTTTAGCATTCACAATAAAATGGTGAAGAAAAGGCATAAGCCACATAATTCCAAAAAACTGCTATCAAAGCTTCAATACTAAGTAACAAAGTAAAAAAGGCATAAGGCTCCATTAATTGTGGTCAATGACTGCTGCACTGAAGAACAATTCTAGCACAAAAGAACCCAAAATATATTTCAAAAAATCACTGAAACAAAATAATCAGAGCAGTCTGACAAGTGATCAGGGGAGAAAAAACCTGGGTAGGCCTTCATGTGATCACTGCAACGAGCGAGAGGAAGGGGGAAAAAAAAAATCAGGCGCTTGTGCATTCCTATTTCTGAAAATGGCACCTCACTACATCTTAGGACCTTAACTATTTAAAATAAAAACAGGGGGTCCCTGTTCCAGCATAATTACAAAAATTCAGATCAAACTGAAACAGTAAAATAGAGATCTCACATAACCAAGAACATTTAAATATGTAGTGTTATGAACTGCAAATTGGATTGACATAGACATGCACATCAAGCGACTATAAAATATATATGGGAAGAGAAAACAAAAAGAGATTGGGAAAACAGAAGGTAATTTGGACATGTATAGAACAGAGCTGAAAAATCTCAAAGAGATTACCCACAGGAGGATCACAATCCTGAAATAGCAAGAAACAAGCAGGGAACGATAGTTTGAAAGTGAAAAATTGTGGAACCTGCAAGAAATAGACGCCTTAGCTGTAATATACACATGTGTGCGTAGTAGGACTGACCTTTCCAAAGTATATTCATCATTTAGTCAATTTATATATGAGTTATGGATCATCTTTAGTTATCTAATAGTTTTTTCAAGTTATTACTATGGATAAACCAACAAGAATATGTAAGTCTTCAACAGCCACGCACTTTCTCAATTCAGAATTCCAAGTGCATTAAATGTTAACTAATTGTGGATAATAAATGGCTTGAACTAATAATTTGGTTGTCCCTCCACAAGCAGGTGAGAGCATCTAGAGGTAGCAGCTTAATTGCATGATGACCTGAATAGGGTTAAAAAGGTTCCGCAAATAGTATTAAAAACAAAACGTGTAAAAAGGATTAAATAAAATGTCAATGTATTGACCTTTTCAAAGACAAGACCCAATGGGAATGTGGTTATATGTATTTTTGCTTAAAATAACGATTAAGAATGACTTAACAGAATGGACAACAAAGACATCAGACTAGGTGAAGGCTAAGACAAACCAAAGAACCTACCATGAGCACAAAGGCAAACCCCTCCCGATATCACTGTGAACCAAACAAGTGAATGAAGACACTATAGAAGCATTCCTCAGCTTCTCAGATTTGTGGAAAATCAATGGAAAGTTCAGATGCTAAGCAGCAGATTAAATACCTATCTTTGAATTTAGAAATTTCCTCTGGGTAAACCAATAGAAAGTTCAAAGCAACATTAAGGTCGTAATTATCAAATGTATGAATCTGTACATGCCTTCAACAACTTTGACGGCCTTCTTTTTCAAATCCGCATCAACAATGGACAAAACTTCAGCAAATCTTGCAAACAACACATTCAAAGGTTTCTCAGACAATCTGTTAAGCGTAGAGAGGAAAACCAGAATATTCATTCACGAAAAACATCGCAGCGTAGGTACAGGCATATATATTCTGGCATACACACGTCATGATGATTATACCCTCTCTCCATAACTAACTCTAAAGGCAAAACTTACCTTTTCCCTCGGTACAATTACTATAAACCCCCTTACCACTGTAATTTATATATCTAATATCAGGCCTCGGGGAGAGTCGAAGAACGGAGAAGTGGGGAGATCGAAGTGTGACGCGACTTCGAGCGGAGAAGACGAAGTGAGCTCGCAGACAGTGAGAATAGAAAGACAGCCGCGACTTCTAAGGCTTTGAATTTATTTCTATAAAAAAAAAAATTGCATATTCATCTGTCAAGGATAACAAACAAGTCTATGATAAAACCGTGCTCCTGTTACCCAAAACAAACGGGTATATGATGACTCGTCTGTTATTCTTAAACAGACAAATATATGGATGATATACTCGTCTGTGTTTCAAAATAGGCGAGTGCGTTTCCATATTTTCATCTGTTTTTCTTAAACAGGTTAGTTTATACTTTTCCGGTCCTTAATATAAGAACTATTTAACTAATTTAATTAGATAAAGAAAGTTAAGTAAGTTAGTTAATTATAAAAAAATATAACATATTTTTTCTAAAATATCATAATCATTTTTCTTAATATCCTCCCTCCCTCGCTTATTTGATTATGGTTGAGGGAGTATCTATAAGAGTAATTTAAAAAAAGTTGATAAATATGATAAAAATGTCTTATAATTAGGACTAAAATTAACTTAATAATTAGGTACTATACTAAGGACCGGAGAAGTAGTTTTTTTTATGTTTTTTATGAACAGATAAAAATAGGAGAAGTAAATCATATATTTTGTGGTAGTAAATTTCTGGAACCACATTTATTCCATTGTTGGTCAATGCAATATAATGCACAGTCCTTTCACTCCCAAAATCCTCATTGCAGCTCGAATGAAGAAATGGGAGATGAAGAGATTGAACCAAACAAAAATCACGCAGGGAATCCCATTCTTATTCCAATATCAGCAATAAAAATTTTAGCAGCCAACAGGTTAGCCAGAAAAAAATGTCAGAGTACAAAGGTACAACTAAAGAACGATACAAAAAAAGATTCCATAGACACACACAGATGAGATAGTTGTCAACTAAAATTGGTCCAAAAAATGAATAGAGATGGACTCGTGCGAGTATCTTGTATCGATTATTGGTGCTCTCCATCATCAGCTTTTATTATCTATACCTCATTTCACTCAAAACCACTCATTATTTCAGCAATGGCGAATATTTACGGCAGTCCAATACAATGCAAAAAAAGAAAAAAGAAATGCAAGCCTACTAAAAATCAATACATGAGGCACAGAACTTCGGCAAGATTTCATAAACAAATTTCAGCCAAAAAAAAAATTTCACTACCTCAATCGTTCCTCACGCTTCACCATGACAACATAAACATCATTATAAACATTATAAATATCATATATACATATAGGGAATTCAACAAGATTTCCAAAAAAAATTTAGGAAAAAAATCAATTTCACTATCCCAATCATTCCTCAGACTTCTCGACTAGTACCTGAAGCGGCACTTCCTCCTTCTAGTCTATGGCATACAATCCGTGAAAGGTGTGAAAATCGACTTCAGGTTTGTCTTTTGCAACCTGACAGAAGAAGATTAAAAAACCGTGATAGCATTATAAATTATGTGACAGACATTATGCTCTCGTTTGGTATGAAGTATTGAAATTGAGGATTAAGAATTGAGATTGAGATTGAAAAAATCCATCTAAAAAGCGTTTAACATAAGAGATTGATTATTATATAGGATTAGACAAACCCATATATGTGGAATTGGAAAATACCATGAGAGGAGATGGTATTCTCCAATCTCACCTCTATGGGTTTGTCTAATCTCATATTACAAGCAATCACTTTTTCTCAATAGTATTCTCAGTCTTTATCTCTTATTTTTAATATTTCATACTAAATGGAACCTATAATCCTCAACTGCCCAAAAAATATGAACAAAAGTAAAACGTGTGAGGAACGAAAAACCCACAGCTAGGAGACTATCTACAAAATAGGTAGAAAAAGCAAAAACCTTACTAGGAGCAAAAACCTTTCTCTAGTCAGAATTTCAAAGAAGCGGTAGTGGTACCAGGTATGTAATAGTGGTATCAGAGTCACTAAATCCTTGTTCATGAAGTACATACTTCATTTACAAACTCAGATATGATCAAAGCTATCTTAGGCAGTATGGAAATATGAAGGAATACAATAATTTTCTTTGATAGTGTTATGAATGGATTCAAGGGACCAAAAAGTTATTTATTATGTTGAATGAAGCCAAAAATCTTACTCACGTGCAAGTGATTAAGTTGGCTTTTTACCAAGTCTTCGTAAATAATAAAATAAAATATTAAAATACTATATAATAAAAAGTAATTATCAAAATACAACATTCAAAATTGATTACCATGTGAACAACTTTAGATATGTCAAAAAGTCTTACATTTTAATAACAAGTTGCATATTTGACTCGTACTTTTAATAGGAAATTGAAGTCATTCAAGAGCTAAAAGGTTTCAGTTTTTCCTTGATGCCCACTGGGAAGTGGCTTCTCTTCGCTGCCACTTTCTTCTGCTACCCCTCCTCAACCCAAAATTGTTTTGGGTGTGAAATAGGGGTATTGAACACTTTTTTTTTTTGTAAAATAGTATTCAATATCTTAAAATATTATTTCAATAGTACTCAGTATTTTGAAATAATTTTTGACACACCCACTCTAAAATATTTTTGCACGAACACCCAATATTCTAAAATAATTTTTTATGCTCTCATAAAATATTTTTTTAGCAACACTCAATAGTAATTTTTTTAATGATCTCAGCATCATAAAATATTTTTTTAATAATATCTAATATTCTGAAATAATATTTTAAGACATTCGATGTATTTTACACAAAAAAACAAAGTATCTAACACTCACATTTCACACCCCAAAAAAAAAAAATTATAAGGCAGGGTAGCTTTGGGTAGAGGAGGGGCAAAAGACGAAAGTGGCGGCAGAGAGAAAAGGCGCTCCATCCCATCCAGCGGAAGATTGCCATCCAATCACGGTCACTAGTCCCAGCTCCAGACAATATTATATGAAAAATAACTGAGTTAAATCATTGTCTTATTTCAGCTTGGATATTTTTATGGATTAAGGTGCATCCAGCACCTTCAAGTATTTTGTCAGGTACACTCAGTAGCCTAAAGTAATTTATGGTGTAATTTTACCCTCAAAGTAATTAAAATGATGCACCGGTATCCCATGCTAACAGATCTGTTAGTTTAACCGTTAAATTGATGAGTCAGTACAAGTTTGACCAAAATAATCTGACGTGGCATGTCTAATAAGCAGGTGATGTGAAATTTTTTCGGGATTAAGATGCATCCAGCACCCCCAAGTATTTTTCCAGGTGCACCCAGTGGCCTAAAGTAATTTATGATGCAATTTTGCCCTCAAAGTAATTAAAATGGTGCACCGGTATCCTATGCTAACAGATCTGTTACTTTGACTGTGAAATTGATGAGTCAGCACAAGTTTGACCAAAATAATCTGACCTGGCATGTCTAATAAGCAGGTGATGTGGAATTTTTTTCGTCTGCCACTGCTTTGTTTTCTCTGTTCAGTAAATGCTCTCTTCGGCTCTTGGAATTTTTTTCAGAGTAAGAAATTTTTTCAGAGATACTCCTCTGGTCCTATTTATAGGGTAGAGAGAGAATATTTTTTTTTGTCCTATTTATAAGGCACTGAGAGAAATTTTTTGTATGAATGTACAAATTTACCCCTCATTTATTATTGTATTGACTTTGTTTATATGAGGTATAATGCATATTAAATAGGGATAAAGTTGAAAAGTTATTAAAATTTAAATGAGAGTTAATGAAATTTAAGGTTTTCCTAGGTCTGTGTGAAACATGCTGGAAGTGCCTTATAAATAGGACTAGAGGAGTAATATTCAGACAAAACAATGGAATTAACAAGAAAAGCCATGTCACCTGCTTATTAGACATGCTAGGTCAGATTATTTTGGTCAAACTTGTGTTGACTCATCAATTTCACAGTCAAAGTAATAGATCTGTTAGCATAGGATACCGGTGCACCATTTTAATTACTTTGAGGGTAAAATTGCACCATAAATTACTTTAGGCCACTGGGTGCACCTGGAAAAATACTTGGGGGTGCTGGATGCACCTTAACCCCGAAAAAATTCCACATCACCTGTTTATTAGACATGCCACGTCAGATTATATTGGTCAAACTTGTGCTGACTTATCAATTTAACGGTCAAAGTAACAGATCTGTTAGCATGGGATACCGGTGCACCATTTTAATTACTTTGAGGGCAAAATTGTACCATAAATTACTTTAGGCCACTGGGTGTACCTAGCAAAATACTTGGGGGTGCTGAGTGCACCTTAACCCTATTTTTATTATATTGCAAATCATTGATAAAAAACTTATATGTGTTATAAATAATAGGATATAGTTAGAAAAGTAAAATATATTCATCATAGTACAGTGAAATATGTTGACACATAAAATTTGTAAACAAAAATGAATAAATTATTAATTTTAATTATGAACATTTTTCATGATACCAAGTACGAACTGTGGTAATCCCATTTTATATATTTTTATGATAAGTTTTTTCCCCAAAAAAATGATGATATTGTGAAGTTAATTTTTTTAAAAGATAATGACCATTTTATGATAAGACTTTTTTAATTATGAAGCATTTTTTTCATGATACCAACATTGTGCTGAGACCATTTTGTATTTTTTTTATAGGGTCTTTTCCAAAAAAAAAAATAGTATTTTGGAATTAATTTGGTTTAAAAAAGCGAATCATTTTATGATAAGGTTTTTTTTTTTTAATTTACGAATCCCTTTTTCACTAAGCTGACATTGCCATGAGACTGTTTCAGTATTTTATTTTAGGACTAAATGCAAATTTGTCCCGAAAATTTTCATTTAAGAGCACTAAGCACGTGGATTTTTTTTTTTGATACAAATTTATCTGGTAAATTTAAAAATCATAAGGGATAATTAATCCACAGCTCCTTATAGTTTCAACTAATTTTGAATCAAATCCTTATAGTTTTTTTTTCTTTTTATCAGATCCTTATACTTTCACCTGTTTTTAATTAGGTCCTTGTATTTATTTTTCTTTTTATCAAGTCCTTATAAGTTTACCTTATTTTTAATTAAGTCCCTGAATTTTTTATTTTTTATTTTATAAATTCTAATAGTACTATTATATAAACATAAAATAGTATATATTATTTAATATTAATTTATAAACAATAATATTGTAAAGATATTGAATTATTATAATGATTTTAATTTTTTCAGAAAAAAATTAATTGTTCTAAAAAATTTTCCTGAAATCATTAATTCTATTACTTTTTTATTACATTTTATTAATTTAATTTAATTATTAATATTTTATATTTCAGTATTAATCTATTTAATTAAGCTTATATTTAATTAATAAATAAAAATTAGAACTACATGCACCTGATTAAAAATTTGATAAAATTATAAGGACTTAATTAAAAGAAAAATAAATACAAGGACCTAATTAAAAAAAGGTAAAAGTATAAAGACCTGATAAAAAAAACTATAGACCTGATTCAAAATTCATTAAGACTATAAGGACTTGTAAATTAATTAACCCAAATCATAACAATGTTGTCCACTACTGTTAAAAATATTAATGATCAACATCAGTCTTTTAATGGTAAGAAGTAATGTTGCTATGATTTTAAACTTTCAGGACAAATTTGTACTTTAAAAAAAATTTATGAGTGCTCAACGTTGCTCACTGAAAACTTTCAGGGTTTATTTACACCTTAATTCTTTTATTTTATTGTTTACAGGGTCTCGGTGAAAAAGCCGATTAAGATTCAAGGCATAAGACCCAAAGGACTGGTTCCAACTTTTCAAAGCGCGGAAGAAGGAAGAATTCCTAAAGTACAATAGTTATTACAGAAGTTCTCCAATGGGAAGGTTCTATACATATTTATATATCGACTCAGATGAGGTTATTACTTATGTGTGCTACTATTCAAGCTACTCTATTAAGCGGCCAGGGCGTTGCTAATTTAGCAAGCATTATCTTGAGGGATGTCACCCCCACTATTCTTTGGGACCCTGCTTTCCTCTTCTACCCTTGTCATCGTCTTCCCCTCCTCTGCCCAAAATTATGCCATTTCGGGAGTAGAAAATAAAGGCTGGTCTTTTTTTTTTAAAACCAAAATCCTTCAATCTGAAGTATTTTTCAGTAATATTCAATATCTTAAAATAATTTTCAGTATACTATCCAAAAATATTTTTCAGTAGTACTCGGTATCTAGTAAACTGCAATATGAACTATTTTTCCAATAACACCCAATATCTTAAACTAATTTTTAATGCATCTGGTATCTTAAAATAATTTTTAATGCACATGGCACCTAAAATTATTTTTCAGTAGTACACAGTATTTACCAAGCTACATTATGAACTATTTTTTCAATAGTACCCAGTACCATAAACTAATTTTTACTGCATCCAGTACCTTACATTATTTTTTGAGTATTAACACCCAATATCCTAAAGTTAGTTTAAAATATTGTGTGCTATTGCAAAAATACTGCAGCTCCAACTTACTAGATACTTGGTGCTATTGAAAAAATATTTTAAGGTGCTAAATGCTTTAAAAATTATTTTAGAATATTGGATGTTATTAGAAAATAATTCAGAGTGATACATATTGGTTTTAAAAAAAAAAAAAAAAAGAGGGTTAGTCTCTATTTTTACGCCCAAAACGGTGTAGTTTCGGATAGAGGAGAATAGGATGGTAAGGGTGGGGGAGTAAAGCCGGTCCCCTTTCTTTCTCCCTCTTTCTTTCGGCTAGAGAGGAAGGTGATCCTAAGCAACTTGTAATCGCAAGGAACACTAGCATGCCTACAACAATGTCTGTAAACATAACCACTACCTACGACAGCGAAATAGAAGTTGCGTTTTTCTGCTTGTCAGGATGAGAGAAAGGCTAAGAATAATAACTAGTCGGATACGTTTGAGGTAACATCCAAAACAAGATGATAGCACGGGTTTAAGTCAGGGAAGTGGAGCTATTATATAGGCACAACTCTAAAAACAATCAAACAGTCATTCATTTACTATTCAAGAGATTTTTTTTTCATATTCAAAAGCCTATGATCATTCTAAATGACTACAGCGAATCGTTCAGCTCTAATCTTTTCTTGTCCCACCAGTTTCTCTGTTTTCCATGTTCTCTCTCGACCCCTTTAATCTCTCTACCCTTGATATCAAAGATTGATATTTAATATTCCTCCGATCCTAAATATAAGACCCTCATATACACTATATGAGGGTCTTATATTTAGAACCGGAAGAATAGGAAAGAGATATAGAAAATTAAAGAAGATAATTAAAGCAAAAAGAAAAAAAAAATTGAGGTTTTCGACTGCTTCAACCAATCCACCAAACCTCATTAGTTTGACGGACCAAGTCTAGTCTAATCTAATCCAACATCCGTTACTCTAGATTGGACCACATCACATAGTGCCCAACCCAACCCAACCCAAACTTAAACCAAACTTCAGGTTAGGCTCTAATGTGGGCCGGTATATTCCTTGTCCAACCCTAAGAGCAAACCTAAGTTGGAGGGATATATCATTTCTTTTGCTCTTCATACACGACGTACAATCTTTACTACCAACAGAATATACTCAGAATGTCTTACCAAAAATTACAACTACATATATCCCTCGAACCCAACAAGTATCGATCAGTTATCAATCCTATTTATCAATTTGGCAAGATCCAACTCTTTTAAAGAAATTTGCATTGAACATAAACTTGGAACCCCCCTTGTTAGCATCCAAACTACTCAAGCGATAGAAAATAACTGCCCCCAAAATAATTTTAGTTTCAAACGCGCACCGCCTAAAATGATTTGATGAGCAGGTACCATTCAAAAGAATCATATCATCAAAAGATAAACTAAACCAACAACAGAATAATGTTCCTAACATTTCAGACACAACTGTTGCATAAAATAGAGCGTAGTCTTGATGACACATGATGATCTCTAGGTTAACATTTACATATCCAATAGTAGTAGTAATAATCATAATAAATGAATACATGATCACGATGAGTCAATCAATAAAATAGTCCGTAGCCACATTCATGTTGAGCATCTGGGAATCACAAGTCCTTGCTCTCTTCTTCTGAAATTCACACTTACATTCTACATTTTCCGTAACCTGTCAATAACATCAAAATATAAACATTAAGAAAACAGCACTTCTCGTAACAAATTAAATTCTCCCCAGTCCGTCCAAAAATATATCAAGACCCCAGAAGTTTAAAACAAAAATTGAATTCAAATCTAAATCAAAACTACAAATATTCACATCATTTGCGTCACTCTCAATGTTCCTCAGTTCAAAAACACGCTAAAGCACCCGAATAAAACTTATCTAAAAATGTTTCCTCACGCCTAGCTCCACCTACATTTTATAGCCGGTCTCAAATCCAGACAAGGGGAGGAAGGTTATGTTCAGCTCTCAATAGCCAAGATAAGACTCTACTAAAACTTTTATGACATTATGAACATAAAACTTTTTAATTAACAATTTATCTAAAGATTTGGTTATCCATACAACACAATGACATATGCAATTGTGTAATCGATTACAACTTGTGGGATTAAACATTACCACACATCTAGATAAGGTCTTGTCTAGGTGCATTGATAGGAATTTAATTCTTAACTTTGAGAAATGTCATTTCATGGTTGATAATGATATTGTTTTGGGTCATCTAGTTGCTAGGAAAGGAATTGAAGTAGATAAAGCTGAAATTGAAGTAAATCTAAAAGAGCTCAAGTCATTCCTTGGACATACTAGGTTTTATAAAAGATTTGTTAAGGACTTTAGCAAGATAGCAACCCTTTTGTCTAGGCTCATGCAAAAAGACGTGGAGTTTGAAGTTTGAAATTTAATTAGATTAAGAATGACCAGAGGCGAAGCTACTTACTGGGATTAGAGGAGGTAATGAGGCCAGAGTTGGAGAAGTAGCAGTCGAAGTCGTGGCGACCCTTGGCCTGATAAAAGGCGTTCATGGCGTACGTGGCCAGCTGCCGAACGTTACTTGGGTCATAGCATGCTCCTCCCGCCTGAATCGGCTTACAGTCCACTCCCTGGCTGCATACATACTCTATGTTCGCTTGTAGGGCCTGCTGGGTCGTCTCAGGCTTCGGTATGCACCATTTCTGCCCTACTTTACTTGGGCCTTTTGGGCTTGGACTTGGGCTTGGGCTTTGGCCTGGATTTTGCGTTACTGGTACTGCCTGTATTAGTATTTAATATTAATTATTAGTTAATTATCAAAACTATTAATATCAAACATTTTCTTCCTTAGATTAACATCTGCATCATTGCCGATGCACCGAAACTCATCTTGAGCGGGTCCAACTTTTATTTGGCCGCGTACAAAATATATTGGTTAATACTAGTCCTTAAGTTCCAAACCAAAAAATTTAGTTCCTTAAATTTCTTTCCTAAAACATCAATTTCTTTAATTTAATAAAAATCTAAAACATTTTGTAAGGAACAAAATCTGTGATTTGAAACTCGAGAGGACTAAAATCAAAATTTGTACAACTTGAAGGATCAAAAATTATATTAAGCCAAATATATTCAGCCAGTACAAGTGTTTACGGTTTTGAGATAGATTGTGCATGACTAAAGACTTGTAACTGCTAAAAATAAATTACACATAAATCCTTAAACAAATTTCAAGTACCTTTGGGCAATCAATTTTGCCAAAAGGAATTTTTTTTATTGCAATTTTGTTAAAAAAAATCAAAGATAATTTGAAATGATAAATTTAAAAAAAAAAAAAGGACAACATCAATAAGCTATAGATTAAAAATATACAGCATATTCTTGGTCATCATCAACTTTTGAAAGTCAAGGTGTCCCCTTGCTAAAATATCGCCATCAAAGAATTGACACCTCATGTATGAATACTATGAACATAAATACGGCATCACACTTCATATGTCACCCTAACCCTACCACCTGTGAGTCATGAAGCTTCATCTGTCTCTCTGAAAAGTGACTCACATTTTTGTGGAAACATCTTATTATTAATTACGTTTACTAAGTTCGTAATCAAAGAAAATTTTGTGTGTTTGTAATTATAACTTGTTCACATCAACCACATAAAGGATAAGTATGCGGATGAAAAGAGGTACACTTGGGCAGCTGTAATTATGAAACAAGAACAAGAGTCAAACCATATGTTATTAAATAAAAAATATTTGGTATTCCTAGTATATTATTAAATAAAATATTATATTATATTACCAAATAAAAAAGTTGAAAAATAACAGATGACAAAAATAGGTCAGATGCGCATGTGGTATACAATGAAGAACACCGACAATCTTTTTGTTTAAGACGTTAAAAAGACCTCGTATGTGATGTTTACCGTAATGTGTGAAATAATTAAATTAAAAATGATTTTCCTTAAAAAAAATACTTACAGAAAAGGTTAAAGACCAGAAATAAAATAAAAATACGGACTCAGAGACGATATTTCAAATAAAAACTCAGAATCCCAAGAATATAAATAAATAAATAAATAATCGCCCGTCATGATTATTATAAATTTCCCACCCCCAAGAATCCAATCCAGGTCAAAAGAAAGCATAGAAAAACTTTAATTATTTTCTAAACTCTCAGAATAAATAAAATTTTATACCTGTCCGTTGCGCAAGATCCCAGCGTCATAGACCGGAGTAAAATCGGGTTGGAACATTCCCCAGTTCCTCTCGGCGGTCGGACCGGGTTTCTGGTTCTCATTGAACAAGGCGAAGATGTAGGTATCGAACCGGCGTTTCGGCATCAACGGCGTCCCCTTCCCGGACTCCACGTGCGTCACCAGCTGGCCGTTGTACGACGCCGCATTGGACACACTACAAGCTTCCCATCCATCACAGTTCGTCGGCCAACCCGTCTCGCCGACGGCGATATCGACATCACCGAACCCAATGGCCTTCATTGCGGAGTAAACCGCGTCCATGAGTGCGTCGAACTGGTTCGTGTAGGTCAGCCCAGTGTTCCGGTCGAACAAGCCCCGGTTTGGCCTGAACAAAGCGAAGTTTGCGTTTTTCGGGTTGTATCCGAAGTACGGGTACGGGTTAACCATAAAGGGGGCTTTAGTTTCCCTCAAGAATTTCAACATTGGAGCGAACACATATCGTGCAAATCCATATCTGAACCGGCCAGCGCTTGGTGGAATAGACGCGTGCATTATGGCTAAAGAATGTGCAGTTGTAACCTGAAATGTTTCAGAAGATAACGTTAATTAGCTTAAATTTACCTTCTTATAACGATTCAATTCCTAAAATATCGTAAGATCAGCTGAGTAAAATCGAATCGTTTTGAAAAACCGAAGGAGATTTTGTCAGGTCTTTTAGGTTAGAGGGATTTAGTTGAAATGTCAATGAAATTGGAAGGGCAAAAGAGGGATTTAAGCAGGAAGAAGGGGAAAACTAGCACATTTTGAATACCTTGATGTCTCTGATTCCCTCGGCGTTCAGAGCTCTGTGGAGAGTTCTCATGGCGGGGACGAGAAGCTTTATGGTGTTCCAATCGGTCCAATGGAGCACTTCACTGCCGACGAGGATGTACTTGATTTTAGTTTGAGGGTGGAAAGGCTTGATGTGAGTAACGACCCACTGGCGAGCGGAATCTAGGTTGGTTAGGGCCACAATATCTCCGTTAGGTGCTGTGACGGTGACGGAGATGCCACTTCCGGCGAAGGCTTGCAGGATTTGAGGGCTCACATCGAAGATCTTAACACTGTCGATGGTTGTCTTCGTCTTGAGGAAATCCGCCACCGCTTGCGGTGACGGAAGGTTGTCTCCGACGGTGCCATAGTTAACGCCGATGGAGAAGACGGTGGTAGCGAGATGGAGGAGAAAGATGAAGAAGATAGCTGAGATTGGAGATGTAGCCATGGTTTCTGGTTTGTTCTTGCCCAGGATCACCGTAGAAAGGCAATATATAGCAGAAGCGGAATTTAAAATAAAATAGAAAACGTGTTTTTTTATTATTAAAAAAAAAAAGACGATATATAGCGGAAGCGATCCAGCCGAGATCTCCATCATGAGGTCTATTTATTGACTAGATTTGTCTATTTAGTTATTATTTGTAGTTTGAAGGTTGAAACAGAAAGTATTTGATCTGTGGAGAGTTCAGTAGTTTACAAGTTTTTTAAAAGGGTTGGCAAAAGAAAGAAATAAAGAAAAAAAAAAGTTTTTTAAAGGAGTAATACACAAGCACAAATAATAAATTCGAAATCTACGAGAAAGAAAGAAAGATAAATTTTATCATTACTGTTAGCGGACGCAGAACTACTGCACATGAGAACGTAAAAAATGGAACCTTTTGAATTCGTTTGTATTCAAAATCAACCAACTTGGATATTTTTTTTTTTTTGGGAATTTGTTTTTCCTCTTATAAGGACAAGACTGCTTATCATCTCAATAAACAGTTTATTAGTATTTTAATTTTTATTTATATGAGTAACCTCTTGTCTACATAACGTAGTAATATATAATTAATTAAATTTAGTAATATTATTGTAAATTTAACCAAAATAATTTTAAAAAGAGATTTATTATTTAAAAGGAGGGTGAGAGGAGGTTATCTATATAGTGTATTTTCATTCTACAACATTAACGAATGTGGTCATGAGTTTATAATCTCTGTATGTGTGATATTTTTATATAATCATTTAATATTTAATAGTATTATGTCACATATAAGTATTATTAGACTAAATTAATAGTTATTCTCTGTTAGACTCACAATCTAATCTTTTCTCCAGACACAGTCTCATCTAATCTAATTATGATAAATAATAGTATTTATATGTTACAATTAGTATAATACACTAATCATATTTTATTTATGTTATTTTTAATATACTCAATTCCTAAATATAAAACTCTTTACGAAGTATGATACTGCCTCCCATTTTAAATATAATATTTAGCTTGTAGTGCAATTTGCAATACTAACTAGTATTATTAATTATTATTGTTGATTATATGGTTAATTAAATCATGCAAATGTTATTTTCTACTTCATGTTGGCAAAACAAAAAAACAAAAAACTGTGTCTGAAATGTTTTCTTGTTTTGAAAATAGTTTTTCATTTTAAAAAAATTAGTTTGGTTTTAGTTTTTGCATATTTTATGTTTTGTTTGAAAAAATTGAGAAAATCTTTTTTTCTTCATTCAATGGCTTTTTCTCTGAAGTTTTCATCGAAACTTCACCCTCCAATATCAGTAGGTTTACTTTTAAATATAATTTTTTAGAACAATTATTTCGGCAGATTTTTTTTTTGTTTTTTTTCCTAAGACTTGTTTTAAAAAAACAATTTTACAAAATTGTTTGGAGGAAAAAACATAAACAAATAAGCACCTAATATTTCATGTTCTTCAATGAAACTGAATAGTGGCTGCTTGGTTTAAAATGAGAGTGACTCCCTTCAAGTTGATACATAAGATACAACTTTCAGGATAGGGCTGATCCTACTCATAAAATACAATTAAAAATATATAAAATTTTAACTTTTTTTTTATCTTTTAATTGTTTACATATCATATTATTGCAATAATTATCTTATTTTTCTCACGCATTCTCTCTTACTTACTTTCTCCAAATAAGAGCATTTTAAAAAATATATATTTTATAATTTATTTTATTTAATTAATTTTAACTAACCTTTTAATTAATATAATTCAATTATTTGTATATTACATACAGGATAAGAGGGAGTATTAACTGCCTTTTTTAATCCATGAGATTTGTTTAACAAAGTCTTATATTTTAAATTGAAAGAAATATTAATTGATTGAAAATTAGGGAAAATTATTGACATGTTTTTATTAGAGAAGTCTTGTATTTGAAATGACTTAATTGAGTGGGTATAACTCTTTGTTTTCAGTTGCATGCAACATATTTTTACATATGTGCAAATATTTTTTGTTTTACACATAACTAAAAATACGTTGCGTGATGCACCTAGTTGAAAAAGATTTAACTTGCTAAAAATAAGTTGTGCCTATGTCTTTATAGAAATTTTAGAAATCTTTAGACAATAAGTAGTTTAATGAGATTTTCAACATTTTTCTCTTGAAATTAAGTGTTGTCAAGGGTTTTAGCATGTATTTACAATATTTAAACCACTAATATTGCTGAAAAAAGATTTTCTAGTACTTATATCACACACAATGATTATACAAATCTTGATGTGGAGGAAGAGGAAAAGGAATTGAGATGAATATTGAAGGAGGGAATTTGAATTTGGAAAGAAAAGGGCAAGATTCAAAGAAGGAAGGAACAAGGAGGAGGTGGGGCCCGCAAAAGACTGGGAAAGAGAAGAACATGATTGACGGTGGAGGGAATCAGATTCAATGGCAGGCATCCAAAGTGTCGTCCGGGAGAGTCAAAAGCCGTTGGCGTATCCGTTTGGGATTGTCCATCCCTAGGGTGTGCTCCAAACGCTTGCCTCTCTTTCCTCTCACTTAAATTTAAAAAAATAGCACCATATTCTTTTTATTTTTTTAAAAATTGCTAAAGAAATCCTTCGAATATGTTCCTCTTTAAATAATTTTTGCTTTTGGTTCATGTGTTTTATTTTTTCCTTAAAAATATATTTAAAATAATTGCATAGAGGTGGTTTTTCATGTCAGATGATGCTTCTTATTATATAATAATCACACCCTTCTTCTCAGGTTAAAATTTTTTATAATATTAGGCCACATTTCGCTTTGAGAATGTAAGAAAATGAAATAGAAAAATAATATAAAATTTAGATAACTAATTTGCAGATATTAAAACAGATGCTGTCTTTTCTAATATATATATTTGAATTATCTATCAATAAAAACTCCTTAACATATATGCAATCACCTTGATAATTACTTAAGGATATACTAGATAAATATTAAAAATAAGGTGAATTGAAATCTTATAAATAAGATCAAATTGAATCTCTAAAAGAGATAGTAATACTTTTTAAATAACAAATGTCTTTTTATGCTATTAACAAAATAATGAAAATTTTCACAAAACAATAAAATAATGAGAATATATAATCATTTTTATCAATAAAAAAAATTAAGTGAGATAAGTCTCAACAAATACTATGGCCCAGAAAAAAAGGTCTCAACAATTACCCTATAAAATGCTTGTTTCATATGAACTTTTCAATTTTCATGAAGATAAAAGGTCAAAGGGTCTTATTTTTTAAAATGGGTTTTATTGTCTCCAAAAAAAGAGAAATTACAAATAGATACCAGAGTTGATCACAAGCGGGACTGGTCAAATTTTGCCCAAAGACAGAACTGATAGATTATGCTCAAATCTCTTAGAAAATTGTCGATAGTTTAACCAATTTAAAGAACTTATTCATAAATAAAATTTTCATTTTAAAATTGTTACACTGCAACTTTCATATTTTATATTGATAATAATTTAAAGATATAATTACCAATCATATAGTATTATCAACTAATTTAAATTTGTTGGGAAAAAAATAACTTAAATTTAAGTACCGAATGGCTAATCAAAATAATATACTGCCTTCTGTTCTAGTAAAATTTATTTTGTAGTATAACTAGATCTTATATTTAGGTTACATTGTGAATTTTTAAAATAGAAAAAGATAAAAAGTGATCTCATTTTTCAAATGCAATTTTAACCCCTAATTGTTCAGGGGTGCAATTTTAAATGTTAAAATTGTACCTAAAGATTAGGAATAAAATTACACAAAAATATCAGGAGTGAAAGTACACCTAAGAAATAGGATCATAGTTAAAATTGCACTGCTAAAGAGATTAGGAGTAAAATTATATAGGAGAAATAAAATCAGAGTTAAGATGTGTTTAGCACTCTTGATGTATTTTGTTAAGTTTGTCTGACACCTTATAATATTTTTTGGTACACTTAGTATCTTAAAAAAAATTTTAAGTGTACCCAGTATCCTAAAATATTTTATAGTACGTTTAACACCCTAAATATTTTCTTATGTGTATGCAGCTCACTAAAAAATGTTAAAAAATATTTTGTGGTGCTTGATATACAGTTATTTAACAGACATTTTGAGGATTTAATAAAAAAATTAAAATTACTTATGAAATAATACGTTAAAAACAAATTACTTTTAAAAGATTAATACTTTTAAGAGCAAAATTATAATACAAAATATTTTAAATTACTAAATATACCTGATAAAGTAGCTCATGCTGCTTAGCACGCCTGAAAAAATATTGGGGACGCTGAAATCAGTTTAACCCAGGAAATCAAAATTAAAATTGCACGTTTATCCAATAAAAAATTCCCTGAGGGATCATTATTGCATTTGTGATTGCCAAAATAATATAAGCAATAATTTTGTTTCGTAAACTGTGAAACTAATTTTGCAACTGGTAACCAGACGAGTCCAAATTGGCGTGATGTGGAGTGCGGCACGCGTTTTTTTACCATGAGCAGTGATTGGAGCTGTTGAATGAAACTGACCCAACGCGGTTTCGCTCAGAGGATGGCGTCTCGCGTCGGCGATTGTCCCTTTCACGTGTTACTTTCTGTGTCTCCTCCGAGTTCCATTTTGTATTCATTCATCTTTTCAAAAAGAAATATAAAAATGAAAACATTAATTTTTATAAACAAAATACAATGAATATGATAAATATTAATTTGCATCTAGATCAGATAAATTAGGTTTAATTATTCTTTTTGGTGGTCGGGGCTATTTACTACAAGATTATTTATTTTTATTTTTTCTAAATGCATATATATATTCAACAATTATATTTGAGATATTATTAGACGTTAAATATAGATGCTTCTTTTAATAGGATTCAAAGCTATGTTGTAAAAAATTAACCTGATAGGCCTAATTCTTGTCATGAGAGATTATAACTTTGTGATCTTCCCACTAAGTAAAATTTTAAGGGCTTACTTGATAGCGCCTAAACTATTACTATAATAAAAGTATGTTTACATATTGCATGAAATTTAAGAAAAAATTAATTACAAAATATTACCCCCGGTCCTAATTATAAAACCTTGTTTATAGATTACAAACGAAGTCTTATAATTAAGAGAAGAGGTAGTATATAAGGCTTTTATACTATAATAATAGGATATTCAAAAAAATCCCTTATTCTTTCATCGAATGCTCTAGTAGTTCACAGAGTTGTAATTAGGGAGTGTTTGGGTAGAAACCAAACTATGATTTTAAAAGTGATTTTACAGTATACGAAATAAATATGTAGAGGAGTTTGTCTCAATTTACAAAAAAATGCTTTTCAAAAGTACTTATAGGTGTTTCCAAACACCCTCTTAATATGGCTTCGATATATTAATTCTTATAATGAAATTCTTATCAATATTGTGATTTATTAAAGTTTTTTTTAAATTTTTTTGTGACATGGACAATTTAAAAACCCCCCATTCCCCTGAGGGGACCCCCACACACCCACGCCCTATTTGGCAACATGGGAAAATGAGGCGTAGGGTGCCAATTGAGCTACAAGCTCTTGGCATTAAAGTTTTTTAATATTTTATATTGATTTTATGTAATTTCAAATTGAATATATATATATATATATATATATATATGAATCAAGACATCTACGTGTAATTTATAAAGTTTATTATTACTACACAATATACATAATTTAATCAAAATAATGCTAATGGTGTAAAAAAAAAAAACCAAAAGTTCCATTAAGAAAAAAAAAGTTAAAAGAGCGATAACTGATCATAGCGCTACAATATATATATATATATATATATATATTTTTAACCTTCAACGGTAATGCGATTTAAACCATACAAACCTAGTAAAAAGATTCTCAATAATTAAGTAAACCGGACACCAATCAATCAGCCATGATTGTCTCTGGCCTTTTGAGCCTAAAGTGATTCACAATCTTTCACCCCAAAAATAAAAAACTGTCATTCACAATCAAAGGAGAATTCTAGCTTGGATCCTGTCACTTTTTCGGTGTTAGGAACCACACTACCTATTGTCCATATCATTATCATGATTCATTAATGATATTAAAATTCAATCCAATTGATTATTAGACTAATAGACTAATAGACTGATAATCCAATTGTTACTAGCTCGAGAGTTTTATAAGGGTTCATCGGATTATCATATTGAGTTTGAAACGATATTGTTTGAATTGCAAAATAATAACAAGCAATATTTGGAATTTCTCCTTTAATAACTTTGTTTTGTTAAATTTTGTACGGTTTACATATGAATGTAATTTTTTTTTTGAATTAATGTCTTTATTTGAATATTGTTCTTTTTCAAGTTATATATATAATTTTGGCTTAATATTATCTTTAGTTTCTAAGATTTGATCGTGGTTTTCATCCATAAAACATGGTTTCAAGAAAATCTTTTGACAGACCAAGATAAAATCAAATTTCAGAGACTATAGATGATATTAACATAATTTTTATACTTTTAATTAAATTATACTCCTCCGGTCCTTAATATAAGACCCAATTCTTAAGTTGGTTTTTGTCCTAAACATAGAACCCATTATCATATTTATTAATTTTTTCTAAATTACCCTATGGATACTCCCTCAACTATAATCAAGTAGAAGAAGGAGAGGGAGTATTAAGAAAGATGATTATGGTATTTTAGGAAAAATGTGTCACTTTTCTTATAATTAACTAACTTACCTAACTTCCTTAATCTAATCAAATTAGTTAAATGGTTTTTATATTAAGGACCGGAAGAGTATTATTTTAATTACAATTGAGTCAACCTAATTCAATCACATTTAGACAGGCATTTGAATCACTGCCTTAACCAATTTAATCATGGATCCAATTTTTAGTACTACTTCCAGTCCTCAATATAAGATTCTGTTTGACTTTTATTTTGATCCTAAATATAAGACCCCAATCCACTTTGTCTCTTATATTTATATATTTTTTTCCAAAGTAGCCCTTCTAACAATGATAGTTCTAGACCTAGTCAATACATTTGATTAGCAAGGATATTTTAGGAAAGACAACACCTATTTAGGATAAATAACTAACTCAACTTACTTCTTTAATCTCCTCAAATTAGTCAACTAGCTCTTATAATTAGGACCGGAGGTAGTATTATCTTGCTCATTATAGGGATATTATCTTGCGGAGCATGTTCTCCTATTATTTGTGCACATAATCCAGTTTCCTTGAGGCATAACATTTAATAATAATAGGGGGGGGGGGGGAGTTCACCGGGACTCATCAATTATGACACAATTATGGACGAATGCGCCGAAAGCTATAGTGGAAACCACCCCAAAGATGTCCTTCTCTAAAAATATCCACGGAGAGGAGAAATAGTAATAGAAACTACCAAATCACAGAAAGACGAATACGACCCGTACCTATCAATCCGGCCCGTTATCTCTGTCTTTTTTTATTTGGGCTGAACCTATCAAGCCCTTGTGGATAAAGAGGTTTTGAATTTATATGATTGTTAAAACCGTTCGGCCCCAATATGGTACCAACCCGATCCACATTTTTTTTAAAAATAGAACATTAGCCATAGATCCCTAGTATGAAAATTAAATTTAAATATGTCTGGGAAATTTAATATTTATAAGTTTAACATGTAAATTTAATTTGTAACTTTGATTTATAAGTATGGAAGTTTGAAATTTAAATATTATTTTTTGGGACCTATTACTATGAAATAAGATTAATATTTGTATCTACCTATAATTTATGGATAATTTTTTCTTGAAAACTTCATAATCTATCAAAA